>NC_068363.1:86099475-86310688 GCF_020536995.1 Dreissena polymorpha | reverse complement strand
TATTGTTATTTGTAGGGGTAGCTTCTGGAGGTACGTCATGTTTAAGGTGTCTTGATCCCAGCTAAAACTGTTAGAGCAACATGGTTTGAAATTGTGATAATTTAACTGAAAAGCAACTATAAAAATCAAGAGAAAGCATTTTTGGAAATGACATTTCTCTAAAGTATAAACAGTTCACTTGTGAAACAATGTTCTGCAGTCTAAAAATGATATTTCTTAGCTGTTTTTGTCATTTTATTTCAGCTGGATGTGAACACAGTGGCTGCAGGGGGTGGCTCCATGCTTTCTTCCGCTCAGGAATGTTTGTTGTAGGACCCGAGTCTGCTGGGGCCAACCTGGGCCTACCTGCTATATGAAGGTATGCTGTTCTACCTGCTATATGAAAGGTATGCTGGGTCTACTGCTATATGAAAGGTATCTGGGCTACCTGCTATATGAAAGGTATGCTGGGTCTACCTGCTATATGAAAGGTATGCTTGGTCTACCTGCTATATGAAAGGTATGCTGGGCCTACCTGCTATATGAAAGGTATGCTGGGCCTACCTGCTATATGAAAGGTATGCTGGGTCTACCTGCTATCTGAAAGGTATGCTGGGTCTACCTGCTATATGAAAGGTATGCTGGGCCTACCTGCTATATGAAAGGTATGCTGGGTCTACCTGCTATATGAAGGTATGCTGGGCTACCTGCTGTATGAAAGGTATGCTGGGTCTACCTGCTATATGAAAGGTATGCTGGGCCTACCTGCTATATGAAAGGTATGCTGGTCTACCTGCTAAATGAAAGGTATGCTGGGTTACCTGCTATATGAAAGGTATGCTGGGTCTACCTGCTATATGAAAGGAATGCTGGGTCTACCTGCTAGATGAAAGGTATGCTGGGCCTACCTGCTATATGAAAGGTATGCTGGGTCGACCTGCTATATGAAAGGTATGCTGGGCCTACCTGCTATAGAAAGGTATGCTGGGCTTACCTGCTATATGAAAGGTATGCTGGGTCTACCTGCTATATGAAAGGTATGCTGGGCCTACCTGCAATATGAAAGGTATGCTGGGCCTACCTGCTATATGAAAGGTATGCTGGGTCTACCTGCTATATGAAAGGTATGCTGGGCCTAACTGCTGTATGAAAGGTATGCTGGGTCTACCTGCTATATGAAAGGTATGCTGGGCCTACTTGCCATATGAAAGGTATGCTGGGTCTACCTGCTATATGAAAGGTATGCTGGGTCTACCTGCTATCTGAAAGGTATGCTGGGTACACCTGCTATATGAAAGGTATGCTGGGTCTACCTGCTATATGAAAGGTATGCTGGGCTTACCTGCTATATGAAAGGTATGCTGGGCCTACCTGCTATATGAAAGGTATGCTGGGTCTACCTGCTATATGAAAGGTATGCTGGGTCTACCTGCTATATGAAAGGTATGCTGGGCTTACCTGCTATATGAAAGGTATGCTGGGTCTACCTGCTATATGAAAGGTATGCTGGGTCTACCTGCTATATGAAAGGTATGCTGGGCCTACCTGCTATATGAAAGGTATGCTGCGTCTACCTGCTAGATGAAAGGTATGCTGGGCCTACCTGCTATATGAAAGGTATGCTGTGTCTACCTGCTATATGAAAGGTATGCTGGGTCTACCTGCTATATGAAAGGTATGCTGGGTCTACCCATGGCTATATGAAAGGTATGCTGGGCTTACCTGCTATATGAAAGGTATGCTTGGTCTAAACCTGCCTATATGAAAGGTATGCTGGGCTTGCCTGCTATATGAAAGGTATGCTTGGTCATACCTGCTATACTGAAAGATATGCTGGGTCTACCTGCTAGGATGAAAGGTATGCTGAGGCTTACCTGCTATATGAAAGGTATGCTGGGGCCTACCTGCTATATGAAAGGTATGCTGGGCTTAACCTGCGATATGAAAGGTATGCTGGGTCTACCTGCTATATGAAAGAATGCTGGGCCCGACCTGCTATAAATGAAGGGTATGGCTGGGTTCCTACCTGCTATATGAAAGGTATGCTGGGCCTACCTGCTGTATGAAAGGTATGCTGGGTCTACCTGCTATATGACTATATGAAAGCTAAGCATGGTCTACACTTAGAAATGTTGCGTTGTGGACAGTCTTTATTCAGGTTAGTGTTTCTACCAGGAGCAACGGAGCCCTAATGTATCTTACTTGTTGCAGCTGGATCATTTCCACATGTTTGTTGTTGACCATCAACACAGCAAGTCACTAGCACCAATTAGCCTTCATTTAAGAGAAGGTGGTGTTAATCTTTCGAAACAGTTTTCTTATTGTTTTTTCACCTTAAAAGAATGCAAATTTTCTGAACAAAGGTGAGTTTTCAGCCTTTGAATAATCTTAGGTGGGCCTTTTGTATTTGTGCAACATTTTCTTATACAGTTGTCACCAAACTAGATGAATTGTTAGTGACACAATTATCTTTGCAAACTTTGATAACTCTGCAGATCAGGTACACAAGAGTAACAGCCCTTCAATTATATCATCTATATAAATTTACTCTGGTCTTGCAGTAGACAACTGATATGCAAACATCTCTTGTTTTATGTTGTTAGACATTCAGCCTACATCAACAAGTGCGCATTATTGCCACACTGGAAATTTACACTATATATTATTTGACTGACTCAGTAATTCCAGTTGGTCTAAATTTAATCTGGCGCATAAATAGGACACTAGGGCTAAATAAGTTAATATTTTATTGAATGCATGTACTTGTCATATATTTGGCTATGGTTGTATGATAATGGCATATGTTTTTTTATTCAAAGGTGGTCCCCTCACTGTGACTGATGCCAACTTGTGCCTATCCAGACTTCTACCGGAGTACTTTCCAAAGATATTTGGCAAAGGCCAGGATCAGCCACTGGATGTGGCAGCTACCAAGGCAGCCTTTCTGAAGCTCACAGAAGAAGTGTGTACAAACATACGAGACACCTGAGAAAACTGGGCTAAATGCATGTGCGTTAAGTGTGGCCCTAGATTAGCCTGCGCAGTCCACACAGGCTAATCAAGGACAACTCTTTTTGCTTTTATGGAAATATTTTTCTTAGGAGAAGTCTCTTCTTAACAAAAATCCAGCCGAGGCATAAAGTAGCATCTCTGAGTAGCCTGTGCGTACTAAACAGGCTAATAGGTGACAACACTTTACACACATACATTAAGCCCATTTTTTTTCAGAAAGAGATCATACATTCATTCATAAAATTCTGATATGTAATGTGTTTAAGTTTAAATTGGCTCTGCATATTATGATATGCTGATGAATAGAATTTATTGTTGATCCTTTTTTTTAAATCTGGATTCAAACAAATGCTATCTCTCTTGTTTTTGTTTATAGTGTAAACAAGATTAAACTGTTAATCTACATTAAAAAATTGCATGTTTCAAACAATTGCAAAATGTATAATTTTTTTATAGTTTAAACGTGATATTAGAATGATTATTAGTATTAAATGAATAAATATACAGGGTGCATGATCAACACGGTTCTAAGAGGTTTACACATGGGCTAGACAGAATGAAAACTTACAGTTAAGAGCTTTATTTTTGCAAATATTTCAAACTATTGAAATATGTTTGCAAAAATCTGTGTGCATAGAAGTTTTTCTTGCAGTTTGTGCCGATACATTAAGATTGAAGAATTTACAATTGAATATGCCTGAAATTAGTGCCAACATTTCACGTTGCCTGCAGCATAACCGTGCATATGAATTCATTACACATAGAATATTTTACCAAGAACACAGGCTTACTAAATAAAGTAATTGTGATGTTTTTCACATTTCCATAAGCCACATAAAAAACTGTATTTTATGCACTAGTTGAAGTTCTTCAGAAAAAATTGTTTTAAAAAGTTTTTGAAAAAAAATTGCCACTTACTGGTGTGTTTACATCAATTAACATCCATTTGTGAACCATATAAAGTCATATGATCCTGTACCCTGGTATAAGTTGTTAAATGAAAGCAAATGCTTCATGTAAAACTATCTTTACACTGAAAACAAAAATCTATTTTTACATCAGAACTCCGTACAATAAAATACTACATGATTTTTGTTGGTTTTAAAATTGTTGATCCCCTTTATAATGACTCTTCTTAAGGTAAACACATTTTTGAGGAGTCAGTTGGACAGCCCCAAGCGTGAGCCAATGACTGTGGAGGAGGTTGCTATGGGATTCATCAAGGTTGCCAACGAGACCATGTGCCGACCAATACGCGCTCTTACACAGGTGAACTTTAAAAGGCGCTTCCCCAAAAATAATATATTTATATACCCCCCTCAAGGTGAGGATATATATTGGAATCTACCTCAACCTGCAACTTAGTTTTCTGTTGACAAGGAAGGAAAATAAGTGTGGTATATCCTAAGACAAACCATAGGCAGAGTCTACTGCTGTGGAAGGAGTTCCAAGATATTGTTAAGTAAAATACACCTGGTTAATTGTGTAGTCTAGTAAATTTGACAAACACATTAACTCTGCATTATGAAGTGAAGTAGAAATACAAGTTGTTTATCTATCTTAGTTTATCAAAATCTTAAAAGTCAGTTGTGTTTATATCATTGAAACAAAAATGTGCTTTTTCTGAGAAAAAAATGACGGAGCTTAGATTAAAGTAGTTTTACAATAATACAAAGGATTATATATATATAGTTTACAGTTTGTAAATTAATCAGTGAATTGTTCAATCTGTCTTTTTTGCATTTGACTTGTTTATGGAGCAAATACTACTTTCACATTTCTCAAATGATTAAATTTTATCTTCAAGATGTTCAAGACACTTCCATGCACAATCATCCATATTTCCATGAGTTGCTTGCCCTAGAACAAAGCTGATAAAGCTTGGCATGTGTACAAGTTATGCGACAATCTCGAGTTTGTGTATGCTGGTAATCCAGCACTGGAGAATGTTTATAGACCTTTTATGGTTTGGTCAACTGCAGTATATTTTCTTTCCCTGTGTCATGAGTTTTGCACAAAATGTCAAATTTTGGGCAATCCAGTTAACCAAGCTCGTGTTTACCTCATGAGCACTTAGTTTATTAATTATTATATTAATTAGTTGTTGGATGCAACACAATTTGTTATAAACCCCTGTAGGTATCTCCATTATTTCACAATAGCATCCCCTTTATATGTTTCATTTAATGTGTGTGTTTGTGTGTGTGCATAGTTGAGTATCACTTTTACAAAAGACTATGTTCAGGTAATAAATTTACATATTAATAAACTGTATTATTTTGTGCAGGCAAAGGGTCATGACACCTCTCGTCATATTCTGGCCTGTTTCGGTGGCGCTGGGGGTCAGCATGCTTGTGCCATTGCCAGGAGCCTTGGGATGACTGAGGTGTTTGTACACAGGTAGGGGGTTTGTTATTTCATGCCTTTGTGCAAACAGGTAGGGGCTCGTAATTTCATATGTTTTTTGTAATAGGGTATGGCTTTATTACATCATGCCTTTATTTTACACACATGAAGCTCGTTTTTAAATGTCTTTGTGCGAACACATGTAGGAGCTTTGTTATTTCATGTCATTTTTGCGCTCCAATGGTTTGAGTGTTAAACAACTTTATATGAAATACGAATGTTAGGCAGATAAAATACTGTCACTGTCAACCCTTGTCGCTCTAGTCCATTTCACTGGAAGAATCAGTTCCTTGGTTCTGGTATGTTAGAAAAAAGCCTTTAGGATGCTCACTGATTGGCGATATAACTTGGAATCTTATTATTGCTAGGCAACCACTATCCATCCATTGTTACTCTGATCAGGTATAAATTTAAATGTTTCCCAAATAATAATGGCTCTTTCAGAGTAACTGTTAGATCATCTTTGATATCTTACCTATCTTTACTACTTCAAATTTTGTTAACAGTTTATATACCATTTAACATGTGATTGGTAAGTGATAAGCTATTGTAAAAATGTCTTATTTTGGCTCATTGAATATGTTTGGCCTTTATTAATGTATTATTCAGTTTGGCTCATGAATATTACTCATCAGATTTTAAGTAACACTGCTTATGTATTCTTTTGGTCTTCTCACCATTGTAAGTATGACTATATATGTTCAATTTGTGACCCCAGATATGCAGGTATATTATCGGCATATGGAATGGCAATGGCCGACGTCGTCCATGAATGTCAAGAACCCAGTGCAACTGTATATGCCCAAGGTATGTTTTTGGACTTTATAAAGTTATTTATTTATTGGACTGTTCGTTTGACAGGACATGTGAAAAATCCAAGGTCTTCTTTTTCTCTTATAAACAAGTAAGTTTATCAGGTTTAAAAATCCAGTATTTTTAATGGAATTTCCTTTAAAAACTAAATTTGGATATTGAAGGTGTTCCAATACATACACACTGTCCTTTACCGTACTGTTAACAAGGCAGATTTTTCTCACAGTTATCTTGTATTTCATTTTATAATTTCATCCATGTTTGCGGTTTATTAATGTGAGTTGTTTTTGTACATGACATTTTTAAAAGTTGTGGTTTATAAATTAAAATGTTTCTTATGCATGATAACTGGCTTTTGAACTATTAATGCTACTCTAGCTGTTGTAACATTATCATCAGCTATAATAGAGTAAAATGATAGTTTACCATGTCATTGTGCATCATATTATATTAAAAGATTAAGAGAAGGTATAAGGAGACACTCTTCTAGTCATGCTATGCTTATACAATTGCTTTTTTTAAATCATTGAAAATATGACTAAATGTGTTTTGTAAAATATTAAAAATTAACATTTTAAGGTTAGGACTAAGTATTTTATAGTCTGAGATATTGGAAAGCTGGACCTCTGATATTGTAATGGTTTCTTTGATAAATATAATATATCAGTTGTGAACATATGTCTGTACAATGTTCACTGCAAATCATGACTCCTTAAAATATATTTATTAAGTTATTCCATGTTTTCTTCTTTGCCTCTTAATATTGTAATGCTTTCTTATTTTTCAGAGAATTTCCAGTATTTGGATGACAGGATAAATACTCTGTCTGCTCAGTGTGAAGAAGAATTGGTAAAGCAAGGATTCACTAAGTATGTAGCAGACATTGTTGGTAGTGTTTATAAAATGTGCATCAAGGGTTAATTGCAAAAGTGTTGTATCAGCTGATATTGTCTAATGACTATGTCAGATACAATGTTTTCACTGTTGATTTTATCTATGCATAGCCTTTGTAAGCTGGCTATATCATACATAGAGCCATTTTACAAGTATTAAAGTAATATTTAGTCACTGAGGGTTTCGAACATTGTGAGAGATGACAATCAACAAATATTTAAATGGCCTACATTTCCTAACTGAGTGCTATCAGCTACATGAAACAGTTGTACCAGTATCTGGCTAAAGAGTACCTAAAAGTACTTCAGATTGAATGATTGGTAATAGATCTAATGTAGAAGCTGAAAGTATTGCATTTAATGGTTAGCTTCATGAGAAATTCATTTATTGCTTTCTTTAAAACAGTTTACTTTGAGGTTAAAGATAACAAATGCTTTTTAACATTCTCAAAGGGACCAGATTGAAACCACTGCATTTCTGCATATGAGATATGAACGGACAGACTGTGCTCTCATGTGTTCTACAGAGAGTTTCCCAGCAAAAACAGGCACCAGTCAACATGGCAACTTCCTATCTGCATTCCAAGACAAGTGGGGTGTATTTTTGTATTTCTTAGATCATGATTTGTTTTCCTTAGTGTTTTGTTTTTGTTGTGTATTATTTGAAACATATGTTAGGGTAATTGTGCATTTGTATAAAAAAGTAACTGACTCAAGTATGTGCACATAAGTAATGATTAATCAGTTAACACATTCAAGTATGCTAACTGACCGCTATGATATGACTGAGATACTGTTGGAAGGAGCAAATACTCTTAAGTTACAACACACTTACCTATGAGCCTTGTTCTTGACAAAACTGGGCTTAAGTCTCATTCTAGATTAGCCAGTGAAGTCCACACAGGCTTATCATAGACTACACTTCAAATTTGTATGGACTGTTTTGTTAAAAGGAAGTCCCTTAAGGACAGAAATCCAGTTAAGGCGGAAAGTTTTTTCCCTCAATAATATGTCCAGACTGCACAGGCTAATCTAGGACGTCATTTTACGCACTTTCATTAAGCCTGCTTTTCCCGGAACATGGCTCCTATGTCGACAGCACAATGGTCAGCTCCCACATTGCAGGTACTTTACCGAGTTTGGCTTCACCCTGCCTGCCAGGCCAGTCATAGTGGATGACATACGCATACGGGGTGTGGGAAAGGCTGTCTGTAACACAGAACACTCCATTCCAAGAGGAGACAGGGATCCACAAGTAGAAATAGTATGTTAAGTCGTCAGTACATATACGTGGGACATTCCATGCTAGGAGTGAGATTATAAACCTTTCATCTGAATACCTACATGCCCATGCCAAAAATTGCATTAAAATGTCTTTACTGGATCTATTTTAATGTCAAGTAAGTTAAGTTATGTTGGACCGATTATAATGCTGCTCAGTGGGTTTGGTTCTGTATACCACATATACAGTATAAAGATATTTTCCTCTTTTGATGTGTTTCCAAAATTACACCCCTGCTTGGTCATTATACAACTATTGAAGGAGGAGATTCAATAACTTGTGTATTCCTGAATTGTACTGATCAGGGTTCCTCTCCTGGCAAAAAATGGTGTCTCGCCGCAACATTCCTTACTAAGTGCTTCGCCATATCATAAATATATTGTTATAAATTGTGAAAGTAGACCACAGCATTCAATCAAATGAGGGATCAATGGTTTGTCAAAGTTAATTGATTCAATTATGAGTAAAATGAAACCTCTCGAAGACATAAAAGATGCATGACATTTATTTATAATGAAATTTCTAATTTTTAGCTCTACTGGCCGAAGGCCTGAAGAGCTTATGTCATGGCATGGTTTCCGTCGTCTGTGCGTGCGTGCGTTAGACTTTTTCTTGTTTAAGCGATTTAGTCCACAGTTTTCATCCGATTCTTTTCAAACTTGTTCGGTGTCTTAATATTAATGAGGACTCGAAACCTATTGAAAATGGGTTACATCAGAGGAAAAAGTCCAGAATTATCTCCCCTTGAATTTAAGAAAATTGTGAAATAAGGCTTGTTTACGCAATAAAGTCCACAGTTTTCATCCAATCATTTTCCAACTTGCACAGTGTCTTTATCTGAATGATGAGTCAAACCCTATTGAAAATGAGCAATATCAGAGTTATAAGTCCAGAAATATCTCCCCTTGAATTTGAGAAAAAAATGAAAATTCAGTTTTTTTATGTGATAAAGTCCATAATTTTCATCCAATTCGTGGCAAACTTGCACAGTGTCTTTGTATCAATGAGGACTCAAACCCTTTTTTAAAAAGAGCAATATAGAAGCAATAAGTCCAAAATGACTTCCCCTTGAATATGAGAAAATTTTGAAATCCCGCTTGTTTACACAATTAATTCCACAGTTTTCATCCAATTATTTCCAAATTTGCACAGTATCTTTATATCAATGAGGACTTGAACTCTATTGAATATGAGCAGTATTGGAGAAATAAGTACACAATAATCTCCCCTTGAATTTGAGAAAATTCTCCTTGTTCGCGTGATTAAGTACACAGTTTCTATCTTATTCTTTCCAAACTTGCACAGTGTTTATAGCAGTACAGCGATTTAGGCCCTCATGGGCCTCTTGTTTTAATTTGAGTTCTTATTTTGGTGAATTAAAACATTAAATTTTAGTAATTGATCATTATTTTGGCAATATTACATAACAGCGGCTAGAGATTAACAATCTCAATGAAATAAAAAATTGTTTAGAAATCATTAGTCTCAAGAGTTTTAAAAGTATAGAAATCACTATGACCATTTTTTAAAGATTTCTATTAGTATTAAGTGAATTTAATGTATGACACATGTTTTAAGAATTAAAGTATTCATTTAAGGATCAATGATGATCGTAATCATGGGGTTTTTGCTCATATTTTGTTGTAACACGTCCCTTTTGAGCTTGCCCAAAATTGCATTGTTTTCAGGTTCCTAAAATGTTCTTATACAGTACAGTCCACGCGTTTCCCCCCAAAAAACTCGCTCCCTCCGGGGGGCTTTTGTCTGCTAGCGAGTGCTTCCGCGGCGGGGAATGCGAGGTGTGCTCTTTAAAATGCTCGGCGTTCCGCTGAGTAAGCTAATCAGCGCAGTGTTTATTACTTTAGCCTAGTCGGTAAATGCAGACAATTTCCATTCTTATCAGGACACCGCTACGCAACTTCGCAGTAGCAGCGTGCTACTGTGCATGCCAAAAAATAAAAACATTGTACCGGTAATAAGAAATTGTTTAAATATTGTGGCTAATAAAAATAAAGATAATTGTATAGAAAATTAATATATGTTTTAATTCACAGGTAAGTCTACAATATGAATATATAAGCTGGATACATACATGTTCCGACTCTATCCATTACCCTATAATCCAGTATAATTGCGATTTCAATGTTCAAAACCAAAATAAGACCAGTATTGACACTAATGTGTTTTATAATTTTATAAACACAATGTCCGCCATTTTGCGCAAGCGCATATATGCGAAGTAATTTTTTTGGATGGGATAATTCCCGTGTAACATGCTTTAATCAGGTGACATGATGTGTGAGCATCAGCGCTGTTCATTTTTAGCTCGGAGAAAACCCGAGGTATTGTCATAGCCAGCTAGTCGTGTCCGCCGTCCATGTCAAGGTTTGTAAAGGTTTTTAACATTGGCTCTAAAATCAAAGTCCTTCCACCTACAACTTTAAAACTTCATATGTAGATGCACCTTGATTAGTTCTACACGCCACACCCATTTTTGGGTCACTAGGTCAAAGTCACTGTGACCTCTAAAAAAATAAAATTCTGATAAGCTTTTGCAGCCGAGCGTGGCACCTGCTAAGCGGTGCTCTTGTTGGTTATAACGACCAATCAATGAGTGACTTCAATTAAATTTATTATTTGTAAATTTTCCTATTTTTGCTATAGTTTCAATGGGCAATACTTTTTCATCGTGTGCATTGATTCTGATGTTTTTTTTTCATTCTCAAATACTACAAATACTTAGTTGCACGTCTATATTAAGTTACGGCACATGTCCTGATTTATTACACATGCTTTCCATGCGTGGAACTTTTCTGTCAGCAACAATTTCGCGCTCTTATTAAAACACGGATTTTTCACTATGAATGGTGCATATGCATACAAAGGGACTATATAATATAATCACGTGGCTGTAGACAAATTGTGTAATTCAGTTCTATAAATGGACTTTATGAAATATGCTTGTACTGAAATTAAATTGTTTCCGCATAAAATTTGTAACGGGAAATGTTTTCACAACTTACTCGCCATAAGAAATTAATTGCTCCCCAATTGCATTTAACTTAAATTACTTCTCATAAGGAACAATTATTGTTTATGTAATTGTTTACGGTAAAAAGGTGTGATGAGGATGCCCAATACCATCTTTCGTGCACTGTTTAATTACTGATGGATATTACGTACATTTTAAAACTGATTTCTTTTAAATTAATCTGCGATAAACACTTACTTCAAGGCTGACGTCAATGAAAAATATTGATTGCCAGTTATACGCATTTTCGTTACCGATTGGACACTGAACAGTATATATGTTGCGCACGTCTTAAAATTATATATATATATAGGTAATTTTATTTTGAAAATCAGGAAGTCAAACAAAGATTAATTGATCGTAATCTAGTTAAACGCCGAAGGTGACTGCGCGGCTTATCAATTTGCCGATCGTTGACCTCGGAGTCCCCAATCATGCAAATGCCGCGTATTGCGGGACGTTCTTAATCACCCTTCATAAGAGTGCCCTTGTAGCGAGGGAAATTGGGGAAAACGCGTGGACTCTACTGTATGACGGCAAGGAGACATTCCTTGCAACCCTCACCCCATAAGGATCCCCACATCCCTTGACTATTTCCTTGGGGAAACAATTACATTGATGTATTACAATCCAATCTGCCGTAATTTATGTTATGGGGGTGGACAAATCTGTCAATATTAAATATGGTGATTTGAACCAGTACCGGTTTATGTAATCATTATAAAAATAAATGAGTGAATAACATGTTATTATTGATGTATTCAGTGACAAATTGTATATAAAAAATGGGAAAGTTTGAAACTTGAAGGATATTTACAACTTGCTACATATTACAACATGCGTGTTTATGGGTATTCATTACTACTTTCACAAGCTAAAGTTTGTCTCTGCATTGTGTAAGATATAAATAAATGTTTGAGGCATAAGTAAATAATGTTAATAGTTGAAGTTATCATTATACCCCCACAAACGAAGTTTAGGGGGGTATATAGGAGTGAGCTTGTCTGTCTGTCTGTCTGTCTGTCTGTCTGTCTGTCTGTCTGTCTGTCTGTCTGTCTGTCTGTCTGTCTGTCTGTCTGTCTGTCTGTCTGTCTGTCTGTCTGTCTGTCTGTCTGTCTGTCTGTCTGTGTCTGTCGTCTGTCTGTCTGTCTGTCTGTGTCTGTCATGTAGCACTGTCTGTCTGTCTGTCTGCTGTCTGTCGGTCGGTAATCGGTCAGTGGTTCAGGTCGGTCGGATCGGTCGGTACGGCTCGGTCGTCGGTCGGTCGGTCGTCGGTCAGTATTAAGTGTCCGCTTTCTAATTCAAGTTGTTTTCATCCGAGCTTCACCAAACTTGGTCAGAAGTTGTATCTAAATAATGTCTAGGCCAAGATCGAATATTGGTCATTTTTTATTGTTGAAACTTTGAGGAATACGTGTCACTTATAGACAACAAGCTGCTACTTTGATGAGGGGTGGCAGATACAGCGGTCTACCTCTTGGACAAGCTGGGCGCCGGACATACCATCAGTGGCCCAGCCATTATCATGAATGGAAACAGGTACTCTATGCAATGTTGCTGTGTGTGATTTCAGGGCGTTTTTAGATGTGGCTTTAAATGTGGCTGCACACACTAATTTTGTGGGGAAACTACTGTGGATTCAATAAATTTAGTTGCCTTAAAAACTTGGTGCTCATATATCCATACAAATTAGTATTAGACTAATAATAATGGTTTCAGGGTATTGTAATATTTGTATGTTGGGGAGGATTTTCAAAATAGGGGAATAAAGGATTCTTTTATTAAGGGGATAGTTATAAGGAGATGCTGTTTTACGTAGGCAAAAACTTTTGAAGGAATAGGATTATTGCATGCATGTTGCATGCTCATGTTGGAGGAAAAGTATTATCATCAAAACGAATCACTTTCCACATATAAACTATCTTTTGAGATAATTGATATTGACAAGACAAGGAGCAAATAGAATATTCATAGTAGCCTGAAGTCACTTTTGAGACTACGTACAATTTAAAAGCATGAAGGGCTGGGCATTTCTGCGTTTAAGTGTTCATTATTGTTTGTTTTCAGTACCATTCTTGTGGAGCCAACATGTCAAGCTTCTATCACAAAACAAGGGGATGTGAAACTAAAGGTAATTGTTTGTTCTCAGAATAAAGAAAAAAGAAGCAAATATGGTCAGTTTTGTTCTTTAAGGGGTGTTGCGGCAGTTTATTTATCTGAAGATATATTTATAGCAACACCGTTGATGCTATTATCACAGCTCAATATTTTTATCACAATCATCAGAAATTGACCGAGTTGGTTCATAATATAATTGTTATTGGTTCGATCCCAGGTGGGGTCAACTTTTTTGATTACTTTTTTTACTTTCTTTAATTCCATTCTTGTTTTATACTGGAGCTCTTTAGTGCTGTTGTTTACATTTATCAATTTAAAGCATTTAATCACAAACTACAAAACATGCCGAAAGCTTTGAACAAGTACATGTAAGTTATTAATGATTAAGGTCGAGTTTGATACTGTATGGTATTATGTTTGTGATTAAATATTGTCTTTTATTAATGTCTTTTGGTTAGCTGTTGTTATCTCAGTTAAGATTGTAAACAATTTCTAATGTTTATGCATATTTCTAACAATCTATGTACCGTTACTTGGGTTTTGCCTAAATGCTGTATTTTATGAAAATTGACGTTGACGGTAGGGATAGTTAAAACAAAAAATCTCTGTTAAAAGTGTGATGACCCCCTTTCTGTATTTGTGTTTTATGATGACAATACGTAGATGGACATATTTGAGCAGTTTCGCAGAATACTATTAGACAGAACTTTTTTTAATTCCATTTATGTGGTTACATAAGTAAAAAAATGACGTTTTTTTGGGTGACATAAAAAGTATTAAAAATAATTTTCTTAAAATTTATCTTGTGTACTCCATTTTATTGGTAGTTTGTGGTTTAATTACATGGTATATGACGTATCTTAGCTTGTATTATATCTACATGCTGCCAATTTTATAGGTTATTAATTATTTTTACGCATTAATAGATTTTTCAGTTTTATTGAAAATGTACATGTTATATAATGGTGAATAAAATCAAAACAAGGCCGGTGACCTAATTTTTTTATTTCATTTTTCATATAGTATTAAATTTTGTATATATATTTTAAATATAAATTTTGGACAGAATCCATATTAGATGGAAAAATATCAGCAAAACTGCAGCAACACCCCGTAACTTTATACTTTTATTACTGTAATAATATGCAAATTTTAAAGTGCAAATATAGGTGACACTTAATTGAATTTATTTTAATCACCCAAATGCACAATCTTGTGAAGGGGTTTTTGGTCAATTTTTGTTAAACAAATTTTCATTCTTTTAATGCAGGCATTATGCTTCAATACATACGTTCATTCTAACAGCATGTCTTGTTAACCTTTTTCGAACGGTTTTGGTATGTGAAAATGATCAACATAATAAAGCCAGTTTGCACAAAGAATAAAGCTGTTGAAGAGTGACTTTGAGATGTACATGTATACACTGACTAGAGAACTAACGACACAGTTGCATATAATAATCCAAAGAAAAATATCGAGAAATCCGAGATGAGCATAAAGTTTTGGTTCATGACTTTATAATGTGTATTATTCTCTGTATCATTTCAGATAGGCAAGGGGGTAGTAGAGAGAGTTGGCAAGGACTTAGACATGATTCAGCTCTCCATTTTCTCACACAGGTTCATGAGCATTGCAGAACAGATGGGCAGGCAAGAATGTTACTTAATATCATAATGCATCAACAATTTGTTTTAATCATTTCAAGACCACATATTGTATTCACCAACTAATATGCTTACTCAAAGGTCAATTGTGAAATAAGCTTTATGTATAGCAACAGTTACTAAGAGCTGGTTCATAAATGCTGTGTTAAGTGTTCACATGGTGTGTGTTACACACTTGTTTCTGCGTTCATTCAAATAAATCGGGGGTAGGCGTGTCCTTCTAAGGCATTCCTTATTTTGAATGATCTTATATACATTATTATTATTCTGACTTAAGAAATTGATATGTTTATACATTTATGAAAATAAAGAATGTATTAAAACTAAAAATTTTATAAAATAAAGAAACAGACATTATGAGATATTGCTTGTGGTTTGATGTTTTACATTAACAAAAACACAATAAAATATTAAATATTTTTTCAAATAGTATGACCCCTTCTGTGGTCTGCCAGTATGCATATATCAGTTGCATTAAAATAAAATGGCTTTTTTTTTCAGGGTATTGCAGAGAACTGCCATCTCTACCAATATCAAGGTATTCATATTTTAATGTGTATACATGTATCACAATACGGTTAGTATATACTGAAATGTTATTTTTAACTTGTTTAATAGATAAATATTCATATTGGTTGTATAACACAGGAAACAAATTAAAGCGTATGATAAACTGTTATGAGATCAACATTTGCCAACTATTTGAGTCGTGTTCTGAGAAAACTGGGCTTAATTCATGTTTGAAAAGTGTCGTCCCAGATTAGCCTGTGCAGTCCGCACAGGCTAATCAGGGATGACACTTTCCGCTTAAACTAGATTTTCAGTAAAAAGGGACTTCCTTTAAAGGAAAAATACCATTAAAGCAGAAAGTGTCGTCCCTGATTAGCCTGTGCGGACTGCACAGGCTAATCTAAGAAGACACTTTAAGCACATGCATTAAGCCCAGTTTTCTCAGAACAAGGCTCATTTTATGTAACCAGGAGCGTTTAGACTTTTCCTGCGCAATGTTTGGACCGGATGGTGGCCTGGTTGCTAATGCCCCTCATATACCAGTGCATCTTGGTGCCATGCAGGAGGCTGTACAATATCAGGTATGTCTTGTATGTGCAGTGTTCGATGATCCAATTGATAATTATGAGCCACACTCTGAAAAGGGGGTTTAATGCATGAGCTTAAAGTGTTGTCCCAGATTAGCCTGTGCAAAATGCTCTCAGACATTTATAGAGAAAGTCACTGGAAATGTCTATCAGGTGTGCCTCATTAAAAAAGGGAACACCACTGTGAGCCTTATAAAGTCAGGTCCTCACATAATGCAGCCTCAGGCCTGGAAGAACCTCATAAACCTGGAAATACACACGCACTAAGGGCCTTCTGGTCTTTTGGGGATTGACAAGTAAGCCCTAAAACATTTAGAGGGGACAAACCCAAAGGGTGAGATAGGCAAGCTGTTTGAGGGATGTCTTGGAGGTCTGAAGTGTTGTTTTTTTCTTTTTTCTTATGATCACATGTATTCGATATTTTAAACGGATTAAATACTTTTGAATTGTTAAAGAAACAACAAGCACTACAATTTTTGTGTAACATTTTAAAAGCATTTAAGCTCTACAGATTTTGTAAACTTAGTTCCAGTCACCAATTAAACTTGAAATCATTTGGAAATTAAGTTGAGTGTAGCCTTGGGTTTTATGTATTTATTGCGCTAGACTACACAATTTCAAGCAATGTCAATTAAGAAGAAAATTTGACCTTTGTTAATTCATAACAAGACCTAATGATCCTTTAAATATTAGTTTTACATAGATTACTATTGTTGAAAGATGTTCTGTGAATTTGATTTAAATTGCTTTGTTTGTGGCAGTGACATTAATTTACATTGATAGGCAATGCTCCATAAAGTTTCCTGAGGGCCTTATGCTTAATTTGGACCATTCCTCAATTCCAAAAAATCAAAATTTGTTGTGCCATGCAGATTGTAAGCCTTCTTTAAGTAATATACACAAAGATGACCCATGTTTATGTAAGGTGTAATATTTCTATCTATAACCACAACAGTGGTTAGTAAAGCAGATTGTATGTTTAACTGTTTACCTGTATTTGTTTTTCTTCACACAGTGTACAGACAGAAAAAAGGGAAAGTATTTCAACTGGATAATTGAAATTTATAAGGAAATAAGCACCTGGACTTTTTCTTATAGCTTTCCATTTTTGGGGAATGATTTGTTGAAATAACTGAGAATGAAGAAGAATTGTTAAGCAGTAAACTTTAAATTTGGAGAAAAGTGCAACAATTGAAAAAGATTCTCTTGGCTTTTATTTGGCTCCAGCTAAATTAGTAAAAAGCCCTGAATACAACAAGCCATGTAAAAAATGTATACAAAAAAGTAAATGAGCATCGCTCTGGGGTTTAATGCATGTCAAAAGTTTCTTGCTTGATTAGCCTGTGCAGTCCACACAGGCTTGTCAGGGACAACACTCTGCCTAGACTGTTTTTTTTTTCATTTAGAAGAGACCTTCTTTAAACAAAAAATTCCATACTAGGGTAAAGTGTTATCCCAGATTAGCCAGAGCAGACTGCATGCACAGGGTAATTTCGGATGACACTTAACTCGCGGCATTAAGGCCAGTTTTCCCAGAACCAGGCTTAAATATTTTAGATGAAGGTGCTGGGTTCAGATCTGAGGGAGGGAGATGTGATCCTGTCCAACCATCCCAAGGCAGGAGGGAGTCACTTGCCGGACCTCACAGTTATCACTCCTGTATGTACACTTTATTAAAATAGACCTGTATGTACACTTCATTAAAACAGACCTGTTTGTACACTTCACTTAAATAGACCTGTATGTACACTTCATTA
The DNA here is from genome assembly GCF_020536995.1 of Dreissena polymorpha. Taxonomy (NCBI): domain Eukaryota; kingdom Metazoa; phylum Mollusca; class Bivalvia; order Myida; family Dreissenidae; genus Dreissena; species Dreissena polymorpha. The sequence continues at coordinate 86,292,636 of NC_068363.1, read as the reverse complement.
AAATAGACCTGTATGTATACTTAATTAAAATAGACCTGTATGTACATTTCATTAAAATAGACCTGTATGTACACTTCATTACAATGGACCTGTATGTACACTTCATTTAAAAAGACATGTATGTACACTTAATTAAAATAGACCTGTATGTTCACTTCATTAAAATAGACATGTATGTACACTTCATTAAAAGAGACTTGTATGTACACTTCATTAAAATAGATCTGTATGTACACTTAACTAAAAAACATGTATGCACACTTAATTAAAATAGACCTTTACGTACACTTCATTTAAATAGACATGTATGTACACTTCATTAAAATAGACCTGTATGTACAATTCATTAAAATCGACCTGTGTGTACACTTCATTAAAATAGACCTGTATGTACACTTAATTAAAATAGACCATTATGTACTCTTCATTATAACACACCTGTATTTACATTTCATTTAAAACACCTCTACATACAGTTTATTAAATACACAAGTACATTTATTTTATTTAAATACAAATGCATTTACCTTTAATTCATAACAAACCTGTATATACACTTCATTTAAAACACACTGGTATTTACACTTTGTTTAAAGCACGCCTGTAAGAAAATTTCATTTCAAACACATCACTTCATTTTAAACACACTTGAATGTACACTTCATTACAACTCAACTGTATGTTCATTTCATTTAAATCACACCGGTAAGTACACTTACAGCAGCAGTTCCAAAGTATTAACCAGAACTTAACATTAATTCTTCATTTATCTACTTGTGATAATCTTACTTGAAAGAATGCAAAAACAAAATTCAAAAAGGCAAACAAAGTTTTTGTTTGAACATTTTATTGTGGAGCCAGCTTGATAAAAGCTGTCACTTGAGTTGAGTGTATGTGTGTGTGCCTGCTTCATGCTTTAGTGCATTAGTTTATTCCATATTGTTCCTCATTTATCACGCACTATTTACATTAATGTTCAATAGATCAGAATAATCATATTCATAATATTCAGAATATCTTTATTAATATAGTAGTAAAATACATCTATATTTATGCACAAGCCACAATATATATAGCCTTCTTTCCTATACATTCAACCATTCCTATATATTCGTTATTTTTTTAAATCCTGTAAATTTGCATATCATCCGTGCAACAGGCGTGACCAAATTCTCTGAAAGTTAGCAAGAAAGTTTGTTGCTCATGTGAAAACTGAAAAATGCGCACTAAAACAGTATTTACTGCAACTTAAACCCTATCCTACACATAAATCTAACCTTCAAATCAATAATTCAACCTGTAGTATGCTTAAAATCCAATGTTTACATTTTTTTTATCCACATTTTGTGTCGACTGGTTTTGTAAGTCACGTGATCAAGTTGATGCAAAAGCTCATGACGTATTTGAGGTTTAAGGTCATCATATTTCCTTACAATGCGCATGCGCTAGATTCAATCCTTAGGTGGTTGAATGTATAGGAAAAGAGGTTATATCTGATGTTAGTTTAGTGCTGATTAGAAGAATATGTAAAAAAAAAATGGATTCCTTTTTTTTTTTTTTTCAGAAAGAGCCAGAATATACAGAGATACAGACTTGAATTGTTTTTTACCTATTTTTAGGGTGTCCTGTAACATTTTTTTTTAAAACATGGAATAAATAGGTTTTTTCTTTGTTTGGATTGAAATTAGCAATTGCCAGCAAGTCATTGGCCCCTTAAATGTATGGTGGGCCCATGATATTCAGAAGAAAACACACCATATGCCCTCTGTGCAGAAATTATTGAAAGAACAAGCAGTGTAAATATGCCCAATATTTAAGTTTCTATCACAGCTTCACATTGCCCAGCCTGAACTGTTAAGACCATTCCTTATTAATTTCCTGCTCAGAATAGAAGTGAAAATGGCTATATGCAACCTGCATAAAACCAGAAAAGCGTGCGAGAAACTCGCAGTTTGTCCAGATTTTATCCTGTTTGCTTCTTATCAGTACCTAAGAATTAAAGGTGAAGCCTTTGAAACTTTAATATAGTTATGTAATTGACTACAAACACATCAAAGTGCGTATCAGAGTGGCAAAGTGTTTAACCCATTAATGCCTAGCTACTAAAAAACAGGCCTTGGCAAACAGCACAGACCCGGATAAGGTCATCTGGGTCTACGCTGTTTGCTTAAAGGAATTTCTGTAAGAAATATTCTAAATAAAGAAATAAATATACTAGACATCCCTAATTTTGGAAATAAATTGGTCCAATTTAGAAGGATAGGAGAGTCCACTAGGCATAAATGGGTTAAACGGCTCACAAATTTCATTTGAGAAAACAAAAGTTACATTCTTCAGGTGTTCTACCCGGGAGAGGCAAGACCTGTGTTCTATGTGGCCAGTCGAGGCCATCATGCTGACATAGGGGGCATAACTCCGGGCTCGATGCCTCCGCACTCGCGGTACTTGCATGAGGAAGGGGCGGTGTTCAAGTCATTCAAGCTGGTGGAGGCAGGATTGTTCCAGGAAGAAGGTAGTCTCATAATACTGCAGCTGTAGGAATTGAATTGACACTCAGGACATTTAGTCTGTTTAAAGTTAACAATAAAATTGAAATATGATCAAGGTCTTAAAACGCTTTGAGGCTTTTTCATTTCTGACATTTGTAATTTTTCCACTAACAAAAATGTGAAAATTACAGAAATGCGTTAACAATAAATAGATTTATTATTCTGTATTTAGTAAGTTAGAGGTTGGTATTTAGCCATGTTTACTACTGAGTATCAGTCTTCCTCCAGGATCCAAATTATAACTGGATAAAAGTTTACTTAGTGTGTCTTGTTTACTTTCATGACATCATTTAACATAAATTACTTGATCTGAACAGCTACAGACCTTATATGACAAAAATAAACAGTCAGCATGTGTAATAAAATCAATCTTACTTCAAACAAATTTTTTATTAAGTTAAATCTTTTCTACTTTTTCAGACATAATGTTTTTTATGGGAAAAGGTGTGCTTGCCGTTGTACTTTCTTGAAGGGATTAGTGCAAACCTATTGTACCTATTGTCCATTACATCTCCAGATACAAGTTTCATGTGCAACCCTCATTTCATTATCAGATGTAACACGAGCATTACACGAGCCTGCCAAGTACCCTGGCAGTAGTGGCACTAGGAATCTCCATGACAACCTCAGTGACCTCAAGGCCCAGGTGGCAGCCAATCAGAAAGGCATACGTCTCATTAAGGGTCTCATTGACGAGTATGGACTGGACGTGGTACAGGCCTATATGGCACACATTCAGGTCAGCTGGTATATGCATAATTTGAGCCTTATTTTTTTAAACTGGGCCTAATGCATGTGAAGAAAGTGTAGTCCCAGGCTGCACAGACTAACTAGGGAAGACACTTTCTACTTTTAAAACATTTTTTGTTTAAAGCATGTCTTGTCTGAACAAACATCCACTTTGGGTGGAAAGTGTAGTTTCTCTGTTGTCTTCTTTGAATACGTCTTCCCATTAGAGATCCATAAACACTCAAAATCAACAAATATTTGGTTAAATAAAGGTAACCCATAAGAAATTAGTGATTGCAATAGCCAAAATTTCAAAGCAAGATGTGGTCTGGTAACATTAATTTAACAAGATACATAATGCTCATTTTTATTTTTTGTGGTCAAATTCCCCGTGATGATATCAGAACATTTACGAGCGAACATGAGATTGGCCTCGGTCCATGTCAGGTTCTCATTAATAATCATTATGTTATTAATTAGCAGAGCTCTAGCAAGACATCCTGCTCTAAGCTGTTTAGCAAGAAAAAACGAGAAAAGAGCGTGCTAAAATGCAAATGTATCATTTCCAACAAGACAGTGACCCCCTCCTATATTGTTTGTCTATTGTGTTGTTTTTACTTGTATATTGCGGGCCTTGTATATCTCTATGTATACATAGGACAATGCAGAACATGCTAATGGGGAAATGCTACAAGAGATAGCCACTAAGTAAGCCCTGTATGGATGTTGCATGTCTCTGTTCTGTTGTGGTACTCATATACCTCCATTCATTCACAGGACAATGCAGAGCTTGCTGTACGTGACATGTTACGGGAGATAGCCAGTAAGACGCTGGCCCATAGTGGAACTACATGTCTCTATGCTGAAGACTTTATGGACAATGGGGCACGGATTGCTCTCAAGGTGGAAATTAATAAAGAGGAGGTAAACAACAGTTGCCTTGTAAATTGAGTTTTTATATGAGAACAATTTAAAGCTTTTAACAGAATCAAACAATCAGTCAGTGAAACAAAAAAATCCTTTTGGTTACATTCCACTAAATCAGTGTATCCCTCCCTGGTCCATTAAAAAATAGTTCTTATTTCAAAATAGGTCCTTTTCTCCATTGGTGTAAAATCCATTAAGTAAATGCAACAAAGCCTTTGTGGCTATTTCCTGTATCCTGTGTGTCTGCAACATTTTGATGCATTTCGTTGAGCATTATGTTAAAAGATAAACATTTAGGGTGCGTTTATTGAGCTACTGGGCTTTTGTCTGCCAAACCCTGTTTTCTTAGATTGGTTTCATTTAACCTAATGGGATTTTAATGTAAGTAACATGCCATACTTTTTTAACCAGGTTTTCCGAAGGAAAAAACTGGTTATTAGATTGGCGAATGTTGGCGGGCGGGCTGGCGGGCGGAACAAGCTTGTCCGGGCCATAACTTTGTCGTTCAGTGTGAGATTTTAAAATAATTTGGCACATTTTTTCACCATCATTAGACGGTGTGTCGCGCGAAAGAATTATGTGTATATCTCCAAGGTCAAGGTCACAATTTGAGTTCAAAGGTAAAAAATGGCTATAAATGAGCTTGTCCGGGCCATTTCTTTGTCGTTCATTGTCAGATTTTAAAATCATTTGACACATTTGTTCACCATCATTAGACGGTGTGCCGCACTAAAGAATTACGTTGATTTCTCCAAGGTCAAGGTCACACATTGAGTTCAAAGGTCAAAAATGGCCATAAATGAGCTTGTTCGGGCCATATCTATGTCATTCATTGTGAGATTTTAAAATCATTTGGCACATTTGTTAACCATCATGGGACGGTGTGTGGCACGAAAGAATTATGTCAATAATTCCAAGGTCAAGGTCACCACGACTAAAAATATACTTATTTTGATACAAATGGGGTTAATTATAAACAATTATCAGATAAAGGGAGACAACTAAAACTGAACTGAACTTTTTTTTTCACATTGAAAACCTGGTTTTGTGACAATTTTGTCCCTTGTTATTCCATGTTTTGAAAGAGGACATATTCATCTTTAAATTGAAACTTTGCATTTACAATCTGATTAAACGGAAATCCATGAAAAACTTATTTAAATTTAGTCGTTTTATTGATGGACCCTTTGAGCATTAGATTTAGTCTAAACTCATCTTGTTTTTAAATTATATATTATGGAAAAAAACATTAACAAATGTACACATGAAAGAGTGTGGCAAAGTTATCCAACAACAGTTGTACATTGGAACCCCTCTAAACCAGACATCCCCAGGACTAAGAGGAAATTCCGGTTTAGAGAGGATTCCGGTGTAGAGGGGCTATTTTACTTTCAGAAGCTCAATTACATAGCTGATGTTGAAAAAAACACTTTCAGCAAAATTTAATAGTTTATTTACATATAACATTTATTTAAACTGCATCACATAAGAACAACATATGTCACTTAATCGATTGATTCGAAAGCAATATCATTCACAACAAACAGTGCACCCTGACAACAAACAATTTCACACGTGTATGCATTTTTTAGGTGAATTTAGTTCCTTTTTACACCGAAAAACATCTTCAAACGACACAGCCACCAATAAGACGCTTTAAACTCACTAATTCCTAGTTCCTTAGCAAAGCTCCGTGCATTTTCCTGTATGATCGGACCAGAGATCAGCAATGACTTAGCCCTTACAATACAGAACCAGTCCTATACAAGTTTGTTGATGTTTCTATATTTCATTTCATTGTTAAACCAACTTTTGTTTGGTGAAGAGTTGTTTTCCCAATGAGATATGTACGCAGACTTTTTTCGCACGATATCCCCAATCGTTGACTTTCCTACCCCATCTTTCTCTGACAGTATCTTGAGTGTAAGTTTAGGGAACATCTCTGACTCTTTAATCAATTTGATTTTGTCTTCTAGAGACAATTCCACGCGCCTTCGCTTAGAAGGACGTTCGGACATTTTTAGTCTTAGTTATCTTAATTACCAATATGAAAATCTAAATGAATATCTAAATGCAACTGCTTCAAGAACTCTGCAAATCACCATTTTATATGACACTAAATTAGCATTTGTAATAAACTACGTAAAATATAAAGCATTAAGATTATTAAAATTTAACACGGCTTCCTACATCAACAACAAAACACACTTAAGAACTCTATGTTTGTTATCAGTAATTATAATCAGTATTATCACCTCTATTGAACGATATGTACATCACAAGACAAGTATCTTTAAATTGGTTTCGATTTTTACAGTTTACAAATTTTCGACCGCCTTTAATAATTTAACGCGTCTTTAATCCGCTATTCGCAACTTTTCAACACTAGGTCTGAGGTGCGATAAACCGGCCCTGAGCGGTTTAGAGGGGTACAATTACGTATGGAATGACCCAATTTTGATCCAAACAATGACCGATATTCGGAATTGAGGGGATTCCGGTCTTGAGGAGATATTTTACGCATGGTTTTATAGGGAAAATAATGGGACCAGACAATTTGTCCGGTTTAGAGAGGAATCCGGTATAGAGAGGATCCGGTTTAGAGGGTTTCCACTGTAATAATATCACTGTTTTCCCTATTTTCACAGAGCATGGCAGAATTTATAAAAGCAACAGAGCTTGTGCTACTTATATTACAGCATAGAGGAGGTAATAGAGTCTGTGTTAGTTTGTCCAAATAAGAATGTGGAGGGAACTACTTCCACAATTGTCATGTTCAATTTACCATCCTCGTGAAGTGTTGATATACTAGACACTTTTCATGCCCTGTGATCCTATGAACCATGAGTTACTTGCCCTTAAACTTAGCTGTCATAGCTGAACGGATGTATAAATTACTTTTGTGTAAAAAAAAATTGCATCTGTTCCAGGGCACAGCAGTGTGTGATTTCTCAGGTTCATCATATGAAGTGTATGGAAACCTGAATGCACCAAGGGCAGTAACCCTCTCTGCACTTATCTACTGCCTAAGATGTATGGTGGGACATGATGTCCCGTTAAACCAGGCAGGTTTTATTTTACCTAGGCAAACTTGTATTTTTAAATAATTGTTTATGCCCCCGGATCAAATGATAGGGGATATATTGTTTTTGGCCTGTCTGTCTGTCTGTCATTCTGTCCCAAAACTTTAACCTTGGTCATAACTTTTGCGATATTGAAGATAGCAACTTGATATTTGGCATGCATGTGTATCTCATAGAGGTGCACATTTTGAGTGGTGAAAGGTCAAGGTCATCCTTCAAGGTCAAAGGTCAAATTATATATGGAGGAGGCATTGTGTTTCACACACACAGCTCTTGTTTGCTATTATAATTATTTTAGACAAATTAATTTTAATATAATATTGTTGTTAATAAATACATTAGCTGACATTAAAATATCAAGTTTGGACAAGTCCATTTATTTCTTAAGTCAGAATTTCCAATGTCTTTACATTATACAGACAATTTTAAATTCAAAGGTTTCTGTGAGAAATACTCACTATTTTAGTAGGTACCATGTTTAACTATTGTTTGGTACGATATGAGTTGATCTGGGCTTCCATCAACAAAATATACTTAAATATGCCACATTGAAGAACTATTCTAGATTGAAACTATATAATTGTGAATATCGGTGCCATATAAGGAATATCAGGAAAGCAATATAAACTAAACAATATTAATTACTTGGGGCCCAAATACTTTTGTTTACAAATGATAAGCCTGGTTATGGCATATTAATTGTTGCAATTGTTCATGCCATGATAATTGAATATGAAACTTTAAATTGGGCTGTGAAACTAAAATATTATTAATTTTTTTGCAATCAAGGATGCATCGTATAACATTTCATGCTCAAACTTTGTATTTTCCTGATGCTCTTATTTTTTAACCAGGTTTTCCGAAGAAAAAAACTGGTTATTAGATTGGCGAATGTCGGCGGGCGGGCTTGGCAGCCTGCTGGTGGGCTGGCAGGCGGAACAAGCTTGTCCGGGCCATAACTTTGTCGCTCATTGTGAGATTTTAAAATCATTTGGCACATTTGTTCACCATCATTAGACGGTGTGTCGCGCGAAAGAATTACGGCGATATCTCCTAGGTCAAGGTCACACTTTGAGTTCAAAGGTCAAAAATGGCCATAAATGAGCTAATTTTTTTGTCCGGGCCATAACTATGTCATTCATTGCGAGATTTTAAAATCATTTGGCACATTTGTTCACCATCATGGGTCGGTGTGTCGCATGACAGAATCATGTCAATATCTCCAATGTCAAGGTCGCCACGACTAAAAATAGATTTATTTTGAAACAAACTTACAAAGGGGGTTAATTTTGGTTGTTCATTTCAAAAGTTCAGTTTGAGTTGTCTCCCTTTATCAGAATTTTTTTTCATTTGTTCACCATCATTAGACGGTGTGTCGTGCGAAAGAATTACGTCGATATCTCCAAGGTCAAAGGTCACACTTTGAGTTCAAAGGTCAAAAATGGCCATAAATGAGCTTGTCCGGGCCATAACTATGTCATTCATTGTGAGATTTTAAAATCATTTGGCACATTTGTTCACCATCATGGGTCGGTATGTCGCATGAAAGAATCACGTCAATATCTCCAATGTCAAGGTCGCCACGACTGAAAAAAGATTTATTTTGAAACAAACTTACAAAGGGGGTTAATTTTGTTTGTTCATTTCAAAAGTTCAGTTTGAGTTGTCACCTTTTATCAGATTTTTTTTCGCAATGAAAACCTGGTTTTGTGACAATTTTGTCCCTTGTTTACATATTATTTTATAAAAATCACTAATGACTACTTGTAGAGACTTGTGTTTATGTTTTCTATATTATGCTCCCCCCAAACATTTTGGCGGGATCAAATAGTCGCTGCTTCGTCCGTCTGCCTGTGCACAATTTTTGTCAGGGCTATTTCTCAGCAATTAATGACCAGAATTCAATGAAACTTTATGGGAAGCTTCACTACCAACAGAAGATGTGCATATTATCAGCGGGTTCTGGTCAGATGATTTTTCACAGAGTTATGGCCCTTTGAAATTTTCCATTAACTGTACATATAGTGCAATTCTTGTCCGGGCTATTTCTCAGCAACTAATGACCGTAATTCAATGAAACTTTATGGGAAGCTTCACTACCAACAGAAGATGTGCATATTATCAGCGGGTTCTGGTCGGATGATTTTTCACAGATTTATGGCCCTTTGAAATTTTCTATAAAGAAATTCTTGTCCCCCCAACTACTGTGCCCTCAAGACGTTTCCTTTTATCTGAATATATATATACGGAATATTACGCTAGTCAATTGTTCCAAGAGTTTGTATCACTCGAGTGGCTTGTGTGATGACGTATCACACGAGAGGCGGAGCCTGGAGTGTGATGCGAAATAGCACAAGCCACGAGAGTGATACAAACTCTTGGAACAATTGACTAGCGTAATATTCCTTTTATTATATACAACAACTAACGAAAACAGTAAACAGTTGTATTTTTTACTTTAACAAAACTGACAAAACAATGGCTAAAACGGTACGCCATAGTTTATTTAAGACGCGTATGAATACAGTTTATGCAAATTAACGTGTAAACATTCAAACCGGGAAAACAAAGGTTTCCGACACGCTTACCTTAATGCCATCATTAATCCAATGTTTATAACAATTAAGTTGACAACTTTAAATTTTAATCCGATGTTTATAACAAAAACGTTGAAACGATATGCACTTCCACTTCTATTTCTTCCATGTCTTTATCGAAACTTAGTTTTAAACCACACTATTTTATTGTATTTCTATCGAAATATAAATTTATGCATTATAAACACACACTCCAAAATACGTTTTGAATTCATTCTATGTTTTTAACAAATAGTTAACTGTAAAAAAACACAACGTCCGTCATGTTATTAAAGGGGCCTTTTCACAGATTTTGGCATATTTTGAAGTTTGTCATTAAATGCTTTATATTGATAAATGTAAACATTGGATCTTAAAAGCTCCAGTAAAAAATCAAGAATACAATTAAAAAAAGGAAAAAAAAGTAGCCGGTACCAGGGCTCGAACCAGTGACCTCCGGAGTCCTGGAGTTAGTCTGAAGTAAAAACACATTAGCCCTCTCGGCTATTCCGCCGGGTATCCACACTTTAAGTATTTTATACCTTATATAAGCAATCTTCGTAGTTTCCTAAATTTAAACGACAACAACAGAACTCTCCAAATTATTCAATCGTTTCGCGTTGCAACGCTTTATAATTTTTAGGTTTTCAAATTGTCAAAAGATACATATAATGGCTATATCGGACTATGGTAAATGTTCAGTTATACTGTTTCCTCACAAATATCATAACTAAAACGAAAATTTGCGAATCTGAAACAACTTTTTTCAATTTTGTCAATTTACCAAACTGTGAAAAGATCCCTTTAAATTCCAGAGTTTAGATAAAACCATCGTGTTTTGTCACAAAAATGACGTCACACGATATATTCTACGTAATATATTTCGCAATATAAAATATTCCTATTTTCGGTGCGCGTAATGTGACGTCATTAAATGGGTCGAAGTTGTCCGGCTAGTATGGTAATACGGAATTGGAAACAGCGAGTAGCGTTATACGGGATTTTTTATTTCAACGATTGATACAACCTGTATTTTGTAAAAAGCATTAAGCAGGTATATAATAAAGTGCAATATTGTGACAAAAAAAACCTTTAGGGAGCATCACCCGTCTCCGACGGTTTCTTGTTCCATTTGTTACACCTCATTTACTATCATAAATACGTATTTACTGCATTTATGTATAAATATAAACCAAATAAGTCTTGCTTTGTAAATATTTATGTTTATTAAAGTGAACTTTGTAATAAAATAGATATAAAAAAATGGAAACAAAAACATGAGGTTGGCAACTTGGGATTACTGAAAAGTATTAATATTGGTAAATTGTTGTTGAGCTGTGATTTTATAAAAAAAATACCATGGCAATAGGAAATATGTGAAGAAAAAAAAAGAAAAGCAAAATGATGTTTTACAGTTGTAAAATCGTAAACTGTTTCATGAATCTGGCCCTCACAGTTATAATAAATTCAAGAATGATCTTTTACATTAATGAAAATTACGCAGTTGCCTTCAAATCTATTCACTGAATCTTGAATCATTTCTATCTCAAGCATGTGAATATAGCAGGAAGGTTCTAATGTCTTTTTTTGACAGGGCTTATGACCTTTTAAAAGGGGCTGATGTCTACCTTTGCATTTGTAAATAAGCCTCATTCTAGGAAAACTGGGCTTAATGCACACGGCTAATGAGGGACGACACTCTCTTATTTTGAAGATTTTTTCCTTTAAAGGAAGGTTTGGTTATGGCAGAAAGTTCTCTGCCTGATTAGCCTGGTTTTCTCAGAGGAAGTCATCATAAGAATGAGATATTGACCAGAGTCATCATAAGAATGAGATATTGACCAGAGTCATCATAAGAATGAGATATTGACCAGAGTCATCATAAGAATGAGATATTGACCAGAGTCATCATAAGAATGAGATATTGACCAGAGTCATCATAAGAATGAGATATTGACCATGGTCATCATAAGAATGAGATATTGACCAGAGTCATCATAAGAATGAGATATTGACCAGAGTAATCATAAGAATGAGATATTGACCAGAGTCGTAATAAGAATGAGATATTGACCAGAGTCATCATAAGAATGAGATATTGACCAGAGTCATCATAAGAATGAGATATTGACCAGAGTCATCATAAGAATGAGGTATTGACCAGAGTCATCATAAGAATTAGATATTGACCAGAGTCATCATAAGAATGAGATATTGACCAGTCATCATAAGAATGAGATATTGACCAGAGTCATCATAAGAATGAGATATTGACCAGAGTCATCATAAGAATGAGATATTGACCAGAGTCATCATAAGAATGAGATATTGACTAGAGTCATCATAAGAATGAGATATTGACCAGAGTCATCATAAGAATGAGATATTGACTAGAGTCATCATAAGAATGAGATATTGACTAGAGTCATCATAAGAATGAGATATTGACTAGAGTCATCATAAGAACGAGATATTGACCAGAGTCATCATAAGAATGAGATATTGACCAGAGTCATCATAAGAATGAGATATTGACTAGAGTCATCATAAGAATGAGATATTGACCAGAGTCATCATTCACTGATTCAGCATTCACTTATGTTAAGTTAAAGTTCAAAGTCTCCTTTTTTGCTACTAAGTTTCACTGAGTATCTTTGCTATTTAGGGATGTCTCAAGCCAGTTACAGTGATCATCCCAGCAGGCAGTATGCTTGACCCCTCCGAGAATGCAGCTGTTGTCGGGGGTAACGTGCTCACCTCACAGAGGATCGTGGATGTCATCTTGAAAGCGTTTGATGTCTGTGCAGCGTCACAGGTACTGTATGCATTTGTATTAATTTTTTGCAGAATAAGTACTGCTTCTTTTTTTTGAAAGTATGTTTTTGATAACAGTTAATCATCTGGTGCAAATCGTGAGACAATTTAAAAATGTAATTGTTAATTATCAATTTATTTAAGGTGAATATGTGAAGAATTCAAAATCGTACAGCATAAGTGTTTGGATTATCTTTCATTCATTTATATAAATGATGCATGTAAATGCATTTCTTACAAAGAAAAATCTTTTGGGTTTTAAATTGTTTAACTGGAAATCAGATTTTTGTTGCAGGGTTGTATGAACAACATTACATTTGGCGACTCCGAGTTTGGACACTATGAAACTGTGGCTGGAGGAGCAGGCGCTGTAAGACATTACAAGAGTCTATAACATTGAGTCACGTTCTGGGTAAATGGGGACTTATGCATGTGCGTAAAGGGTTGCAATCTGCACAGGCCAATGACAGAAGAAGCTTGCACTATTTATGGAACTTTCCATTTAAAGGACGTCTCTTTTCAATTAAAACCCAGTTGAGGTAGAAAGAGTTGTCCCTAATTAGCCTGGGCGGACTGCACATGTATTTAGCCCAATTTCCCCAGAGCGAAGCACATAAATCTTAACCATTAAAGTTCAATATTTAGTCTGTTCATAGCAACAATTCTGACACTTATCCAGTAAAATCAAGCACCAACTAAGCTTTCTTACTTTTTCATAAACCATCCCTAAACATGACCGGTAGGGTGAAATTATAAATTGAAAATGTGATTTGGTGATGTTATTTGTGTCAGTCAGTCAGTGTTCTATCTGTCCACATACAATGAATTAATTTTTTGAGGGAATTACTTCTGCATTTTTCAAGCAATTAAATTAAAACTTCAAAAAGCCCTTCACGATAAAGCGTAGATCTGCAGTTATTACTTATTACTGACTTATTTTCTCTAACCTATGGGCGTAATGACATGTTGATGATTAAGTGCATGCAAGATAGGGAAGACACACAGTGTTCCCTCTTATTCCTGTCTTATGTGCCCTTGAATTTGCCATCGGCTGACTTTGTGTGGTGATGTTAATCTCACATACCAAAAATGTTTTGTTTATCTTTCTTTTCTATGTATTATTTAAAGTTATATACGTTTACCAGTACCGTTAAAAGCATAAAGTAAATGCTAAGAATTCCTATAAGTTTGTTCTTTACTGGTTCTTTGGATTGCCTTTGCTTGGCTATTTTTGTTCAGGGTCCAAGCTGGGATGGTAGAAGTGGTGTCCATACCCACATGACTAATACCAGGATAACAGATCCAGAAATACTGGAACGAAGGTAGGGATAACAGATCCAGAAATACTGGAACGAAGGTAGGGATAACAGATCCAGAAATACTGGAACGAAGGTAGGGATAACAGATCCAGAAATACTGGAACGAAGGTAGGGAAGACAGATCTAGAAATACTGGAACGAAGGTACGGATAACAGATCCAGAAATACTTGAACGAAGGTACAGATATGCAGATTTCAAGGGCATTTCATTCAATAAATGAATCTTGAAAGAGTTTGAGGGGTACTGCATGGATAATATTTGAGTCTGGCTCTCTTGGTTGGTTTTACACTGAACTATAAAGCCAGGTATTATATCATTTAGTTCATAATACAGCCTGACCAGTACTTAAGCTTAGAAGATCTGGAAAATGTTTTTACAAAAATCCTTATTAACTTTGATTCAGGTAGAGTAGATTTCAGTTAATGGCATTAATAGCTGTTCTTTAAAATTGCTAAGGAAAAACTTTTTTTGTATAGTGTGTAAACTAGTTGCATTATTTTCCTTTTTTGTTTTAAAATTATTGTAGGATTATGCACTGTATAGCATGATGTATATACATAAATGTCCTATATCAAAGTATTTTCAGCTGTAACACAAACTAAATTTTTAGTAATAATGCCACTTGGTTGATCAATTAATTGTTGCTTTGTTTTGTTTGCAGCTTATGCGTTCTGAAGGAGTATACATAATGCAACAACCATAATCTTGCCCAAGCTTTTAATAGACAGATCCAGGATTATCAATAAAATATTTAAACTTCTTAGCTGTTTTTACAGGATAAATGTCCATTCATCGAGAATCACAAACAAATGCTTGTATTTAAATCACAAACATAATTCACAATGTCATTTTCTTTTGTACAAAATAATTCAACCTCTAAACACTTCATACCAACAAGCGATGATTGGATAGATAATGTTGTAAATTAATTAAATTATTATTGACATTTGCAGAATAGTTCATTTCTTCATAAAGAGAATTTCTTTTATTGGAAGATTACCCAGTGGTCAGGTAGCATAGTGGATATGGCCTTCACACAGCAACAAGGAGGTCGCGAGATTGACACCAAGCATGGGAGATTCTATTGATCTCCGTAAAAGGCACAGAGTTCTGGTTCTAACCAGGGAACGGACTCGAGAGCGTTTTAATAAGTCTTAGGCTTTGGATGCAATTGAGCTTTAATAAATAGGTTTGCACTACACTAGGTACCCAGTGGTGCTGAGGAAGTTCCATCTCCAGCCAGACACAGGGGGGCGGGGCCAACATCGGGGCGGGGATGGTGTGATCAGAGAATACCTGTGGAGGAAGTCTCTCACACTGTCTGTGCTCACCGAACGCAGGGTGTTCCCACCGTATGGTCTACATGGTGAGTGCAGGTCTTCTGTCAAGAGACAGGAAAGTTGTAATCCAGATCTACAAATCTTTGGATAAACCCTACTTATCCGAGGTACACAACAATCCTGATTTTTCTAAAGTCTAGCTCACACAAGAGTAAGTTATTATTTGCTACATGCTGTCATCTGATTGTTGACCTTAAGTTTTAATGATTGAAATCACCAGTGCGAAAAATAACGTTTTTTCATGTTTCATTTTATTTTAAGTCAACAATAATGACAAATATATTTAATAGTTGAAAGTCAATTTAAAAAGAAAGTCACTTATAAATATTTGTTTGTATTCAATAATATAAAATATTCATATGTCAACAACAAAAAATCAATTTTGTTTTTTAACTCAGAGTGTTTCACACATCATGCTTATCAAATTATCAAGTTCAAAAGATGACAACATGTCTGAGTGGTTAACTTACCGAAATCAATTAAATGACTAACTGTTGAAATCAGTGAACAATAAAAACACACAAACGTGACATAATTGTATTGTTAGTACTTTATTTCTTACAAGCAAAATAATGATTTGAATGGACATGTAAGTGTATTTGTGGTGATGCAGGTGGTTGTCCGGGAAATAAAGGCTTGAACCTCATGATCTACGAAGGCGGTAGAATCGTCAATGTGGGAGGAAAGACGTCTGTTGATTGCCATGCAGGGGTTTGTATTTATTTGTTCAAGTTTAAGTTTGTTTCATTTAATTAAATCATTAAAAAAGGAAGAATTCTGATGGAAAACTATTTTATTTTGGACATTCATGATTAACATTAGAATAAATGAGCCACACTCAGTGAAAAGTCAGCTTAATGCATGTGCGTACAATGTCGTCCCAAATTAGCATGGGAGGTCCTTACAGGCTAATCAGGGACAACTATTTTTGTGTTTACTTGATTTTTGCTAAAAAGAGACCTCTTTTCAACATAAAAAAAGCATTTACTCCGAAAGTGTCCTCCCTGATAAGAATGTACGGACTGCACTGGCTAATCTAGGGCAACACTACATGCAGCAAGCTCCGTTTCCAGGAGCAAGGGCTTACAAATTGTGTGTCTGTGTTTCTTTAAGGATGTTTTTCTGCTTCAAACACCCGGAGGTGGGGGATATGGAACCCCAGGAGAAGACGTTTTGGTTAGCAACCACACCGCTGGTCTCCAGGGTAACAAGTTTGATCTTGACTCTGAGGAACCAGCCCAGAAGAGGTCAAAGATTGAGGGAACCAGTCTGTCAAAAGTTGGAACTGGAAGTGTGTTTGAATACCAGCGGAACCAAGAATCCGTATGATTTAGTTTCCCATGATAAGTCAAAGGGGCGGGTCTGCACATATAGGTGGTTGTGAAGACGCAGCAGGACCTGTAAATAAACTCTGCGAAACATACACACACCATTTGATTTAGAACAAGTCAGAGTAGATATTGGTTCAATGTTGATGTGCAAAAGATTTTATTCACATTTTCATATTTGTATTTTGCTAATGTATTCAGTTTTCATATCCTTGTTCAAAAAATCGTTTGCTTTAAACAGTTTAATATATTGGATAAAAATGGTCATGATGCTGAACATGAAGTCAGTTTGCATAGTACCATTATTGGAACCAATGTCTAAGGCACAAATATTGAATTTTGTGTGATGTTGTTGATAATATTAAGTGTTTTTTTTATAAGAGATCAAGTTATCATGCAAAAATGTAAAGGTTTTTAATTTATTTGTTATTTGTGTACTTTTGTTGTTAATTACCATTATTACATGCTCAATAAGCATACAAAGATTCATAAGCCCAATTATTTCAATAAATGGAGAATTTAGCATTCTATCGTCTTGATATTAATAGCCATTTATATTGATTTATGGTTGCACTGTATAAAGCTTTGGGTATAATTGCATGAACCTTTCTATCAACTTCTCCAGTATTTAATTTATGTAAATGTTTTTGACATCTTGATCTTTAATTTTCAAAATAAGTCAACATTGTATTCATGTAGCATTTCTTCATTTGCTTGGCATGAATTCACTTTTTGCAATGCTAATAACATGTATTGTATATAGTGTATTGAGTCTGAGATATGTCAAAGATCACAATGTTCCTTTTGTACCTGTTTAAGGCATACTATCTTAGATATTTATTTCAACATTTCTTGTTAGCTTCCCGGGCATTGTTCAGGTTATTAGCATATCTTGTCTAAGTCCCATTGATAGCTTTCAGGCCATTGTTCAGGTTATTAGCATATCTTGTCTAAGTCCCATTGATAGCTTTCAGGCCATTGTTCAGGTTATTAGCATATCTTGTCTAAGTCCCATTGATAGCTTTCAGGCCATTGTTCAGGTTATTAGCATATCATGTGTAAGTCCCATACTTCTGCTAGTCCTTTTCAAAGTTTGTATGTGCTTTATCCTATCATGATACATGTTTTTTATATAAGTGTGAAGGAATAAATTAACAGAATAAAACTAAAGAAAAATTCCTTTGCATTGTTTTCTTTTTTATATCAGACGTTGAGCTGATGCTTTTAGCTGTCAAAGTTTTGAACTGTTTGAAAAAATTTAAATTATCATTCCTCTAATGGCTGATTCCTTAACGTGATGTGTTGGTTTGAATGCCTCTGACCTGAAGAGCTATGCCGGCGAAATGTAAACTCCTGAAAGGGCTTCCCAAGCTGGACTTGTTGAAGTGCAGATGAATGTCGGCCACTAATCCTCGAGGTTCAGAGGTATTAGCAGAATCACTCAGACAAAACAACCAATGACAGGAGACGCCCAAAAGACTAGGCCGGAAAATTTACTACAAGAAAAAATCGAAAAATAAATCGGTGCTAAAGACGGATGAAATTGGCCTAAATGCCCATAATGAGGATGCAACACTCCAATGATTGAGTTATCGACACTATCATTCTTGTGGAAATACATGTACCAGGAAAGGAATTGTGTGCGCTAGGTTATGGAGCATGAGAGCTATTGGTATAAACCTGCAACAACCATACAAAAAGAGGAACAACTACCAACATCGTGCACTGGGATCCAGAAATAGTAGGAAAACGGACGACCGGATAAGAGAATGTTCTGCATTAATACAGTGGGGACATCAACATTTGAGTAATTAAGTTTTTAGAAGCGATTATCACGGAAGGCAGAAGTGAGGAGTAATGACACTGGTCAGAAACAACCCGAAAGCAAGTATAAAAATAACGACATGGAGCAGGCATCGTATATCATCACCAAGATCACCACCAAAAAAAGTATAATAAAGCTATTCATCTGCTACTGCCCCAACAACAATGTGCTACAGTAGAACCATGCATGTTGATACAGCGCTTTATATTTGCTAGAGAATTAGACAGACAATTCCAGAAAAAGATAGAAGCGAGGCAAAACGAGAAACACCTGCTAGTCATAACCCCATTTACCAGCCCAAATTATACACCTGCCGCTTGCATTCTACCACCACCCATGCCTGACACTGCATAGAGGATGTACGCAGAAATATTAGTAAAACTTTTAAGCCGCATTGAAAAGGAAGCAACCGTCAAGCATTTCTGCCAACTACCTCCTCACCCACAAGATGGACTTACAAGAAAGTTAAATGAACCCTGGAAGCAGATGACCTGATAAACATAGTGCATAGAATAGTATGCAACAACTGCCATTTACAGACTGTGACTGGTTTTGAGAAAGATCTCAGCTTGTGGAGCGTTACCATCAAATTGGAGAAAACCTCAGCCAATGTTCAGTTCAGCCAACTGAAACTGAGCGCATATTGATTTTGAGATGGAAAGATGTGATATATCCCTATCTGAATGGATGAATATTGAGTCATTGGGCTTGTTCTGTAAATTAAGCACTAAGCATCTTGATCAAGTCATGGCGATTCTAGTCGTCCACGTGGTGTATGAGGGGAGAGCGGCAGGATTTTTTCTTACAGATTATCATATCCCATTATTATCAGCTCTTGTTCTTGGTAACCCATGCTCTTATTTTTTGCATACAAAACAACACATGATTTATAAGTAGCAGTTATAGTTTGGAATATTATCGGCATTGCGTACTTGGTGGATTTTAAGCAGAGGTAAGTCCCTTTGACTTTTCTTCCACATGAGACGATGCCTGTGCTTGTTCTCCATAACCACTAGCCGTATTTAGTGGAATTATCATGACAAATTCTATTACAAGAGGTCATGAAAAGCCCAGAGTCGTTCACTTGAGATAACAAGATATTATTGGGACAAATCTTTTGATCAAGTTCCTTGAAGATCGGAAAATAGATGTGGCCTCTAGAGTGTAAACAAGGTTTTACTATAGCTATATTAGGAAAAATGCCCCGCCCCCTGGTGGCCATGTTTTTGAACCAACCGACATCATTTTTGAACCCTTCCAAGATATCGTGATGAATCTTCTGACCCAGTTTCATGAAGATCGGACAGTAAATGTGGCCTGTCACTGGCCTCTAGTGTTAACAAGATTTTACTATAGCCATATAAGGAAAAATGCCCCACCCCTTGGAAGCCATGTTTTTCAAGCAAACATAATTATTTTCGAACTCATCCAAGATATCATTGAGACCAAATCTTCTGACCAAATTTCATAAAGATTGGACAATAAATGTGGTGTTAACAAGGTTTTACTAAAGCCATATATAGCCATATAATGAAAATTGCCCCGCCCCTGGTTGCCAAGTTTTCAAAGCAACCAAAACCATTTTCGAACTCATCCTAGATATCATTGGGACAAATCTTCTGACCAAGTTTCATGATGATCGGAAAATAAATGTGACCTCTAGAGTGTTAACAAAGTTTTACTATAGCCATATAAGGAAAAATGCCCCGCCCAAAGGTAGCCATGTTTTTCACAATCAACCGGCATCATTTTTAAATTTGTCCAAGATATTATTGGGATAATTCTTCTGACCGAGTTTCATGAAGATCAGACTATAAATGTGGCCTCTAGAGTGTTAACAAGATTTTACTATAGCCATAAATAGCCATATAAGGGAAAATGCCCCGCCCCTTGGCAGCCATGTTTTTCAAGCAAACGTAACCATTTTCGAACTCGTCCATGATATCAACAAAACTATTGCCAAGCAATATATGTCCCCTACCGGCTCCATCATTGTCAGAAATTCCAAAATTGTCAGATTCTTTTGGATTTTTTTATTATATTTGTTGCCATAGCAACCAGAATTTTTTACGTAATAACAAAATGAAATGACGTGCATAAGATCCATACTGCCATCTATCTTTGTTTCAAGTTTCATGACAAGATATGAAGAACTTTTAAAGTAATCGCAGGATCCAGAAAACCACAATTTTCAGCAGTATTTCTAGTCCATTTGTTGCCATAGCAACCAGAATTTTTGACGTAGAAACAAAATGAAATGACGTGCATAATGTCCATATTGCCATCTATCCATGTTTCAAGTTTCATATAAATATTAAGAACTTTTAAAGTTATCGCAGGATCCATAAAAGTGTGACAGACAGACAGACTGACAGAGCGCAAACCTAAGTCCCCTCCTGTGAAACCGGTAGGGAACAAGAAACAAATACACGAGGATTGCTCAGGGAAAACGGGGTTTAATTCAAGTTAAAAATTGTCGTTGCAGATAAGCCTATACAGTCTACAGATTTTACTATAGCCATACATAGCCATATGAGGAAAAATACTTCGCCCCTTGGCAGCCATGTTTTTCAAGCAAACATAACCATTTCGAACTAATCCAAGATATCATTGAGACCAATCTTCTGACCAAATTTCATGAAGATTGGACAATAAATGTGGCCTCTAGAGAGTTAATAAAAAACATGCAAAATTAGCATTGTTAATTGTTGTTACGCAATAATTGAATCTTTCAGGTACATTTACCCATTGATAGTGTTCACTATTATTTATAGTCTAGTAAAAATGTAATAATTTTTACACTAAAACATTAAACATAAAGCAGCAAATTGTTAATTGCTTTATTTCCTTGACAAAATATTGAAGCAAAAGGCAACAAAATAACAAAAAGTAACACAAGTAAAACTAGTCTCAAATGTGCTACATTCGTAGCATGAATTACGTACATGTGTATTATTTTCCCAAACAATATTTTCTTCAAATGTCACATGTTTTTGCTGAAAATTATATAAGTTCTTGCTGTGTATATACAGTGTACAGCAAAGATGAAGTCCAAAGCAGATTTTCATAAGTCATTCCGGTGTATATAAAGTGTACTGACAAAGATTTTTTAAGTTCCTGCAGTGTACATGTGGTGTACGATTAGCAAAATCTATTTCTTTGCTGTGAAGATCAGGTGTACTCATCTGCAGGAAGGGATTTGTATAAGTCCCTAGTGTGTATATGAGGTGTACTACTGGAAGTTTCTATCAGTGTGTCGCATACTTGCTGTGTACTAGTATCCTCCAGCGTACATGCTGTGTACTCTGTAAAGAAGTACACAGCATGTATGCAGCATTCTGTGTACATGAAACGTACTCTTCTGGTGTACACATATGATCACAGTATATACACAACAAATACACATTATGTACACCACAGAGGCTTGCTTCGGTAAGGGCATTTACAGCACTGGGTCCAATGTAAATGTGTATCATTTTTCCAAAATAATAAAAAACATAACATAATTTTTTATAGTGTATCATATAACACCAATTTTGGTATATTTTTATATTTTTCTTCTTTAAATACTGTATACATGTAGTGTACAAATGAATATAATGCACACTATTTAAAGACCCTATGTTCAATTGAGGAAATGTTTACCAATTCTTAAATTGTATTATATATTAGGTTGCTTTGACAAGGAAATGCATTTGAAGATACTCACACATATACAAATAAACCGTGGTTAAATTCGGTATGTTCAATTGTCAAGCACCTTTTCAAAAAGGATAAGGAATATTCCAAACACATTTAAATTCCGCTTTTTAAATCTAAGAGAAAAGTCCATTCAGAACCTTAATAAATATATGCCGTATTAAGTACATTCACAACAACGAGTCAACGAATGTTATGCTTTTGGCGCACTACTCCAGGTGTGACAGGAATGTCATCTGCTTTTCTTGCAGCTTCTTCAGCTATTTTGTCCGCTTCCTCTTTGGCTGCTTTCTCCTCATGTAGGTCTTCATCGAAGAACGCTCCTGGATCAACCGGCACTTTCTTTCCGAAAGGACATGGTCCGAGTAATGCCTCAACCTCCGAGTACTGGAGAGTTTCTTTGGCTTGTAGGAGCTGTGCCAACTGGCAGAAAAGATATATTTTGGGTTAAGAATTGATCTATCGTGAAATTTTTGGACCTTTCATGAAAATGTGAAGTGGAAACCGGTACAAACCCTGAAGGTGACAAGTTTAGTTTTAAACATGATGATTCTTGTATTCACTTTTTTTAATCACATCATAAATTTAAGTTTCCTTTTGAAACAATTAAAAAAACTTTTCCTTTGATTGATGGTTGTTTTATGTTCTTCATGTACATGTATAAAGGTTGTCTTCCCAAATACTATTTCCTTAACCCTTTCAGTGCGGGAACCGAATTTTGAAGGCCTTTGCAAACAGTTTGGATCCAGATGAGACGCCACAGAACGTGGCGTCTCATCAGGATCCAAACTGTTTGCTATTCTTATAATATTCTTTGAAAAAAATCGAACAAAAATGCTATTTTTAAAAATTCAGCAGACGACATTTTAGCAGACGACAAATTTCCCAGCATGCAAAGGGTTAAGCAATGAAACCAAAATATTTTTTACACTGGCTGGTTTCGAGAAAAGTGTTTGGGTTACAGTTTAAGATCACCCTTTTGACTTACAATTGAAAATATATGATTGAGCCTTGCTTGTGAAAAATGGGGCTCAATGCGTGTGCGTAAAGAGTCGTCCCAGATTAGTCTATGCAGATTACACATGCTAATCTGGGATGACACTTTTTGTCTAAACTTGATTTTCTTTAAGAAGAGTCTTCCTTTAAAAGAAAAATTCACTCTAATCGAAAAAAGTTGTCACTAATTAGCATATGCTAACTACACAGGCTAATCTGGGACCACGCACATACATCAAGCCTCATTTTCCAATAATACTACTCGTACATATTCAAGGTAAATTGCACAACACTTAAAACAAGCAAATGCGTTGAATTGATATCCCCTGCCAATATGCTTCTGGACACAAAAGTGTTGTATTTGACACTCAAAAAAGCATTTTTTTAAGATACAAGGGCCATAACTCCATTATTAACAGATGGTGTGCAATGACATTTTGCGTGCATCATCCTCTTATCCATTTATATACTCATACCAAGTTTCAATGAAATCCACCAAAGCATTTCCAAGATATGGCTCCGGACGGATGGACGGAAAGACAGATGGACGGACGGAAAGACAGACGGAGGAACAACGCCAAAACAATATCCCTCCGCCTATGGCAGGGGATAATTACAACAGTACATGTATACACTACAAAATTCCTCTTAATGCAACCAGACTATTGAGGCACCTCATGCAGCTTGTCCTTATTCTTGTTGATCAGATCCACAGCCTGGCGATACGCCTTCCCCACCAGCACTCGCACCTCCTGGTCAAGCAACTGGTCAGTCCGCCTCGAGAATGGCTTCGGTCCAAACTTCAATCCCGACTCATTCTCAACAGGAAACGACAACAGGCCAAATTTCTCGCTCATGCCGTACGTTTTTATTTGAGCATAGGCGAGTTTTGTGACCTTGTCTAGATCATCTTTAGCTCCTGCAGAATTTAAGTGTAAAACACTTTTATTTACTTTTCATATCAAGCTTAGTATATTTAACAAGACTATTGTCAAGCAATATGGTCCCCTACAGGTGAAACTCCACCATTGTCAGAATGTTTTTTATGTTTGTTGCCATAGCAACCAGATTTTTTGACGTAGGAACAAAATGAAATGACGTGCATAATCTCCATATTGCCATCTATCCATATTTCAAGTTTCATGAAAAAATATTAAGAACTTTTAAAGTTATCGCAGGATCCAGAAAAGTGTGACAGACTGACTGACTGACTGACTGACGGACACACAGAGCGCAAACCATAAGTCCCCTCCGGTTCACCGGTAGGGGACAAAAAAGACAAGGGCTGTTTGTAAAACATGCATGCCCCCCATATGGGCTGTCAGTTGTAGTGGCAGCCATTGTGTGAATGATTTGTTGGTACTGTGACCTTGACCTTTGACCTAGTGACCTGAAAATCAATAGGGGTCATCTGCAAGTCATGATCAATGTACCTATGAAGTTTCATGATTCTAGGCGTAAGCTTTCTTGAGTTATCATCTGGAAACAATTTTACTGTGTAAAGTCACTGTGGCCTTGACCTAGTGACCTGAAAGTCAATAGGGATCATCTGCGAGTCATGATAAATGTACCTATGAAGTTTCATGATCCTAGGCATAAGTGTTCTTGAGTAATCATCCAGAAACCATTTTTCTAAGTTGAGTCACCGTGACCTTGACCTTTGACCTAGTGACCTGAAAATCAATAGGGGTCATCTGCGAGTCATGATCAATGTACCTATGAAGTTTTATGATCCTAGGCATAAGCGTTCTTGAGTTATCATCCAGAAACCATTTTACTATTTCGGGTCATCTTGACCTTTGACCTAGTGACCAGAAAATCCAATAGGGGTCATCTGCGAGTCATGATCAATGTACCTATGAAGTTTCATGATCCTAGGCGTAAGCGTTCTTGAGTTATCATCCGGAAACCATCTGTTGGACGGACGGACATACGGACAGACGGACCAACATGTGCAAAACAATATACCCCCTCTTCTTCGAAGGGGGGCATAAATATTAAATGTCAGCTCTCAGACAAATGAAATGTGGCTAACAGTGGTCACACTGCTAACCAACCGATTTCTCTGCATTTCTCAACATTTGCCATAATTGCAATTATTATTGCATTCATGTCTTAAGTTTCTTCAAGTCATTCAATATCTACCATTATCTGGTGCTTTTGCATCAATAAAACCAAAGAAATGGGCACCTGTATAATGAGTGTTACTTGCAGAGCCATTTAGTGGCAACATATATTACCTGACTTCTATAATAATCAAATTATTACCACACATTAATCTAATACTGTTGCAGGTCTCGAAAGATTTATCTCAAAAGCAACTGCTCATGAAAATTATGTATATAGTGTGAGACTACAACATCAATGCTTTTTAACTATTAACTTTCTTATCTTTTGATCTCTTCTCGGTAATAAGTTTTTTCATTTTTGTTAGTGCAACTTTATATGTCACACCTGGGCATAATGTTTTTAGAACAAATGTTTTGTTGTACTAGTTTTGGTTAAGACAGCAACAGATTGGCAACACATTTTAAACAACAACCTTTGTTGTGTGCTCAAGTTTAAGTCAAAAACATATTTCTCAAACATTTAAACAACATTCACTTATTGCACCAAACATAACAATCCATATAAATTGTAGTTACATTAGGTTTTTTTCATCTTTTTTTTTCAAAAGAAAATTCAACTGATTCAACAGAACAATCAAAATAAATTGTACTACATTTGATCATTTTCTCTCAGATTTTTTTTCTAAAAGGGTAGCCATGGCAACACTGGTTTATTTATCAATGTTTCAGAGTAGAGCTCATTACTTCCTGATAACAACAATACACTTTCAATTAGAGGATTTTCACTATCTCTGTGGCACCCAGATCTGCTATCAAAGCACTTCACCTTTGATAAATTCCCTAATTAGGAACCATAAACCTCACAGTAAAATAACCCCTGCAAACCCGTAAATTCTGGTAAATTCTGACCCGTGCTCCATATGCTTGTGAGTTTGCGGTAAAATGGAAGGGCCTACTGTTATATCCTGGGTTGTTTCTTTAATTACAATTCTTCAAATGTTCATGAAAAGCCAAATGTCCACTCTATAGGAACCCTCTATGCAAAATGTCCTCTCTATAGGGACCCTTGATGCCAAATGTCCAGTCTATTGGGACCCTCCATGCAAAATGTCCACTTAATAGGGACCCACCAAGTCAAATGTCCACTCAATAGGTCCATGCCAAATGTCCAATCTATAGGGACCCTCCATGCCAAATGTCCATTGTATAGGGACAAGCTTATTATGTTTATTGAGTTCTGTTATTCCGATATAATTCTATGCAATAAAGAAAGCTCAACAAAACACTACTAGAAATCTTTAACTTCAATTAGTTTGTCTGACATGTGTAGCATTGTCTTCACAAACTGGTGTTTTTACTAAATATTGTGCCCATAGACATGCCATACATGTAATCATTACTTTTATGTAACTTAGCGTGTTATATAGAGAATAATAGGTTAGTGTTGATTATAGATCAGGTTTATCATGCGAGGCTTAGAAAACAAAAAGCACGAGCCTTGGCGAGTGCTTTTTCGTTTTCGTGCCGAGCATGATAAACCTGATCTATAATCAACACTGACCTATTATTCTATTTATCCCACTTTTTATTCAGTAAACTTTTTTTATTTAAACAAAATAAGTTTTCACGAGTGTTTGTCGTACTTTGATAATGACTGTAGTGTAACCAAGGTCAGTGTATTACTCTGCGTTCCAAAAATAACCGCTGATCAAATAATCATTTTTTTAAATCAGAATATCGTTCTGTAACAAAGTGTCGAGCGTTATTAATTACAATTTTAATCATATTGAATTGCAAATCTTTAAGTTTTATGATATCAATATGACATTAAGTTGTTATATACAAGGAACTACATTTGTTTACAACGTAGCCTAACACCACACACAATTCACTTTCGATATCAAACTATCGAGTCGATCACGAGGTGCACATTATTTGCTTCTCGCCAAGGCTCGTGCTTTTTGTTTTCTAAGCCTCGAATGATAAACCTGATCTATAATCAACACTAACCCATTATTCTCTATGAATGGGAAATGTCATTTCAAGATGGATTTTTGTAGATTTCGGGTTAAAATTATGTTCTCCATTTTTTTACATAAAATTACCAAGAATTAATTGATATTGGCAGCACTAGATGTTTTCTTGCGGTTTCAACAAGTAGGTCTGAAATGTTTGTTTATAAACAAAAGCCAGGGGGCATAAATGAAATATGAAAAGAATAGACGACCCGCTAGAATACCGGGTTAGGTATATTACATCAACGCCACAAGTATATTTTACAAGAATCAAACACATATCAGTAAAGACCGGTGTGACACAATGTGAAAAAATCAATATTGACAAAAAAATGGCTTCCAACATGGAGGGTTCAATCCATAGAGGATGTGACTTTATTTTTGACTTTTCTTGTTTCACCTGTCAGGAAACTGATAGAAACACAGAGGCTAGATTTTACTGTGAGGAATGTTCTAAATTTTACTGTAGCAAATGTGTGGAGTATCATAATTATCTTTACAAGAAGCATGCCATTTTGAGCAAAGAAAACATCAGCCAATGGCCTGAGACTGATGTGGTTGAACAAGACAAATGTAAGAAGCACCAGAAAGAAAAACTGACCATATTCTGCGAGGACCACAGTGAGCTGATATGTCATGTCTGCCATTTCCATAATCATCAGTAAGTATAGATGCACTTGCTATGAAGATGTTTCTTTAAATGTCTTTACCAATTTTTAGCCAAACTTTATCTCTCCCAGGATAGTAAATGACTCACAAGAGTGCCAGATACTTTTTTCAACTTTCTTATGTTAATTGTAATCTTGGTTTGGTTGAATATTGATTTTTAACCACTGCATCATTCATGAAAAAGGAGTTAATTGGAAAATGGAGCAAAGCCCTACCTGTGGCCTTGACCTTGATCTCTTGACTTCACAATCATGATGGGACATAATTCATAAAGACAAACCAGCATACTGATTTAAATGATGCTAAGAGATTTCTAGATATAAATATGCATAAACAATCTTAATGCATCAAGAACATGTGACCTTGATCTTTGACCTCTTGACCTCATTATCATTTTTCTTTCCTCCTAACAAGCAAAGCAATATAGATGATCATATGTGAAAGCATTCTTTAGATTTCTTGCAGAAAACAATTGCTTTATACAAAGTCATATGATCTCAACCTTTAACCATGTGATCTCAAATTAAACAATCAAATTTGTTGAATTGATATCCCTTGCCAAATAATATGTGTTTATAAATGGGAGCAAATCCCTTGATAAATGGTATAATATTATGGCATAGGCGGGGGCTAAAAACGTCTTTTCCGCCCATTTTACCACTATACCAATTTTTATGTTTACAGGTCAAGGTGTTCTCAAACAAATATAGTGCAAAAAAAAAATCATGCTCCATTATGTGACCTTGACATTTGAATTTGTAACTGGTTTTATGAGACATATGTTTTTAAAGATATTTTGTGTGACAAAATAATATGATTCAACATAAATTGTAGATCTAAAAATATAAACCATTCTTTGCAAAAACACAAACATGATTTAATTTGATGTTTTTGTAGGAAATGCAGTCATTTGGTACTAATATCTGAAAAAGTGAAACAGCTGCATCAAAAAGGAGACTTCAAGCAGTTGTCAGCAACTATTTATGCACAACACCAGCAATTGATACATGAGAAAGATGACTTAGAGGAGAATATTAAGTCTCTTGAGAAATCGTACACAACAATTCTGGAAGAAATCAACACTTTACGAAAGACAATTAATGATTCTTTGGATCAACTGGAGAAATATACCAAGAAGGAGTTGGACACATTTCTGGTTGCAATCAGAACATCAATTCAAACTGACATTGAAAACTGCACTGAGTCCATCAAAAATATTACATGTCATCATGAGCATTTCCTGAAAATAAAAGACAAAAGCGAAGCACTCAGTTTTATCAAGTACAGAAAATGTATTGACCAGTCCCTTAAGGTAGAATCAGCTTTACAAGAAATGACAACAAAGACTGAAATGACACTTACCTTTAGACCTGATACAACCATCCAACAAACCCTGTCCACTCTTTCAGGATTGGGGCAAATACTGAGAACAGTGGAACAATCACACCCTGCTAAAAGGACAACACAGAACACGGATAGCAGACAGAATAAACCTAAAGAAACCAGCCAGTCTGACCCTGGACACCAAACAACTTCAGGATTCAAGGTAAACAAATCCCATCCAGAATCTAGAACATCTAGAAGTTCTAGCCCTGGAAACGGAACAAGTGATCTGACCAAGTCAGGCCAAGTATTTGATCCAGTATCAAGTTCATCACACCAGCTGGTCCAGGGACATCAACCAGGGGCAGTAAACAGGTCTGATCAAATCATAAAAGTGAAGAGTAGTAAGAAGTACAGTGTGAAGATTAAGGGTGATACAAAAAAATGCAACATAAGAGGTATCTGTGAGACAGCTTCTGGAGAACTCATCATCGCAGACTGGAACAACAACAAAGTGAAGCTCATGGATCAGACCTATAAGGTAGTGTCCCACTGTGACTTGCCTTGGAGACCATGGTCCATGTGCAGCATTGACTCCAGTCTGGTGGGGGTTAACAATCAGCGTGGAAAAGAAGTCCACTTCATCAGAGTTATCAATAGTCAGTTGATAAAGGACAGGATACTGAAGCTCCAACATGCTTGCTGGGGTATTGCCCATCAGCATGATAACCTGTATATTACAGATGGTTGTGTCCTGTATCACTATAATGTGGATGGAAGACTGGTGAGGGAGATGTATAAGGATACATCAAGCTACAATACAGGTAATAATTATTCCTAGCATTATTCTAATGTTCAAAACTTTTAGGCCCATGCTTCTACTGTCACTGAAATCAAGCTTCACAAACCAGTAATCTTATCAAACAAATTAATGTTTGGTAAATAATGATCAGGACAGCTTGAACCAAATTAATTATGTAGTCTTTAATCCATATTCCCTAATACCATGTTTAACAAATCAAGGAAATATTTTTATGCTACATCTACAATTATATATTTAAGTTAGACAATAATATCTTTGATACTTATTCCACAAAGTCAAACACTTAAACAATGTATCTAAATAAAAGAACCACAATATACACATCCACAATACAACTGTTCTTTATAGTTGCCATTACTTTACATTATGTTAAATAATAATAGTAATATTCATTACAATTTCATAAAGTGTTTTTATGTTTGTACTTTACACATAACAAAATAATAAAAGCTGGGCTATATTGTATATCAAGAACATTCGACTCACTACTTTTTATATCACACCCTTCATTTCCACATAATAACATCCCATCATCACTGTCTTCTATACCACAGTAATGTCCTGTACGGTGAGTCCAGATGGAGACAGGATATATGTGACCAACGAGGACAGTCAGCAGCTGGTCACCCTGTCCAAGGATGGCACAGTGATTTCCACCCTAACTGTATCTGCACTGAGCTCACTACCTGGCCTACATGTGACAGATTCAGGACAAGTTCTTGTGTTTGGATACTTTTCTGACAAAATCTTCCAGGTTGACAAAGATGGGAGACAGATACTGGCAGAGGTGGTCACAAACAATGATGGTGTGACTCACCCTCAGTCTGTCTACTACAGTAAGAACACAGGCTCAATGATTGTAGGAATGGATGAAAATAATGACATCATAGTGTTTAAGGCAGAGTGACTGTTGGAAGAGGATGACGTTCATGTATACTAATTCTGAGTAAATCCATGAGACCAACATAATTGACATTAATCTACCTTATATTACGGGACAATGTAGAATGTCCTGTACTGACAAGATCAACTTGTACTTTCAATTTCCAGATTGAAAAAGCTCCCCTCCCCACTGCATTTACAGTTGCGTTTTTGTGATGCTAGTTTCATCTGCATACCTTATGCTATGGTCACCATATTCCCTATGTTTTAATTTTTAGTATAGGAACTGCAGCTGATTTCTTCCTTTGCAAGGCAGAGTCTGTTTGTCAGATATTTCAACAGTTGCTATAATAAATATTAATTAAATGTTAGGGGCCTATCAGGGTCATTATCCACACTATCACAACATCCAAATATGAAAGGGTAGGCAGATTTGAATAAAAGCCAGGAACAGCGAGAATCTGGGGATATGGAATTGAGTGTAAACATGTTATAGTACAAAAAGTGTGAGTGAGTTATTCTTTAATTTAATTGGTGACGGTGTATATATTTATAACTTTAGAGTTTCAATAAAATGTAGTCAATATACTGTGTTGTGACTATTCAAGATACAAACTGTCTCCATGAAAATTGTAACACCTAGACACAAATTCCACATGATCATTTGCAAAGGCAATAACTGTGCAATGAAAGTATGAGTAACAGATCTTATATACTGGGCTTCCACTGCTTGACCACTTTGTACAAATTAAGTTCTAAGTTGCTACCTCGAATAATTACCAAGACATGCTCTGATAAAATATAAGTATAAAATACTGAAAGGGGGCAATAACTGTAAATATGGCAGCAAGAGTAGTGTCTTTGTGAAAGTTAAGTTACATCCCATCCCCTCAATTAGATCTACCCACCTATTAAATTTCAAAATGATACGTTGTGTAATTTTCAAGATATTCTCCAGAGAAAATGAAAGTAAAATAATCAACGAAGACAAATAACTCTTAAAATATGATTGCAAGATTTATGGTCCTTATGCACTGCACATCCCCAAAATGAGATATGTTATCTATTAAATTTAAAGTTGTTACCTCTTTTTTAATTTTTAATAAATCTTCCAGACAAAATAAAAAAAAAATCTAAAACAATATATGAGCAATAGCAACAGTTTTTCAAGTAATGTGTCAGGAAAAAACATATACACTGCAACGCTGATATATCGCGGACCGTTATATCGCGCTGTCCAATATATCGCGCTTTGGCTATAGCTCCCAAAAATCTGACGAGCATGATCACTTAATGACATGTTTTTATCTGAGAATTCGCTCACTTAAGATAAAAACCGGTTCTAGCTAGTATTAACACCCTCTATGTCGCGGCTTACTATGGAACGCAGTGAAGCGTGAAAAACAGTCGATAAGTGACAGTGTTGTGTACACACAGCTGGGGTTGTTTTTAACACTTAACAAATAACCAATTAGTGTCATTTCAAAGGTAATAATGGCAGTTTACTGGTATATAATTCGTTAAATACTGGTCATGAATTTCTTTGTTCTGATATAAAGCGTGAGAAAATTGGCGTGGGTGTATTTATTTCTAAATAAAAGTTTCGTAGCGCGTACAGCATTGAGATAATTTTATTTCTATTAAAAGTTTTGTTGTTAATTTCAACTAAAGTACCGTGGTATCTCGCGAATTATGTGGCATTTCCTCTTAATACAAGGGCTGTTTGTAAAACATGCATGCCCCCCATATGGGCTGTCAGTTGTAGTGGCAGCCATTGTGTGAATACGTTTTTGTCACTGTGACCTTGACCTTTGACCTAATGTAAGTTATCATCCGGAAACCACTGTACTATTTCGAGTCACTGTGACCTTGACCTTTGACCTAGTGACCTGAATATCAATAGGGGTCATCTGCCAGTCATTAACAAGGGGGAGGTGAGAGGGGGGTATAATGTGGGGTGTGGTAATTTATAAGATGTTTAAAAAAAAAAAAAAAATGGGGGGGGGGGCTGGTGTAGGGGGGGGGTAGGGGGAGTGAAAGGGGGGTATAATGTTGGGTGTGGTAATTTATTAGATGTTTAAAAAAAATATATTATTTGTTGTTGTTTTTTTTTTGGGGGGGGGGGGGGGGGGGCCCGGGGGGTAGGGGGGTGAGAGGGGGTATAATGTGGGGTGTTGTTATTTATTAGATGTTTAAAAAAAATAAAATAATTGGGGGGGGGTGGGGGGGGTAGGGGGGGGGGGTGAGAGGGGTGTATAATGTGGGGTGTGGTAATTTATAAGATGTTTTAAATATAAAAAAATTTAAGGATGGGTGGGGGGGTAGGGGGGTGAGAGGGGGTAATAATGTGGGGTGGGGTAATTTATTAGATGTTTAAAAAAAACATTTTTTTTTTTTGAGGGGGGGGGTAGGGGGGGGGTAGGGGGGAGTGAGAGGGGGGGTATAATGTGGGGTGTGGCAAAGAGAAATAGAATACACAGATTGGAAACTTCGCGTCTTATCGGGTTATCTCGCGGCGGGGTCACGTGGTCAAGAAACTGATAAGAACACTTAGGATCAGCAGACGATTTATTCCATAAATCAATCGGAGGAGTCCGAAGATAGCCGATGTATCACGATTGCGATAAGATAGCGACGTGTCCAGTAGCAACGGCTACGATTATCGAGCAAAGTTATGCAAAAATGTTACGGCCCTTTAGAAAGGCGGCTGTAACTTGGTCAATAATGATCCGATTTTTATAAAATAAAGTTTCATAGAAACATGAGTAATTATGCTTTTACAAAATCTCGATTTTATTTACCCTAAATAAAAATTTATAATGCCGTGATCGTTGAAGTAATAGCGCTATAAGAATTTCCAAATCTTGGCGAGAATGCCATTGAATAATTTATTTGAAAGGCTTTTGCTGATAAAATTTTCTTGTATACATTTTTAATTCAAACATTTAAAACCTTATAAAATAATATTATTTCAAAACGGATAGATGTATGTGGACACATAGATCTAGGTCTCTGATAAAAACAACATTACAGTATTATAAATGCTATGATCGTTCGATCCAAAAACGGTTTCAGCTAGTCTTATTTCAATATTGATTCTGTGGATTTTTTAATTCTCTATTTTTTATTTAGATCTTATTCATGAGTTAAAGGTTATTAAAGTTTTGTTTGTTACCAAGTTTTTTTTCTAATTGGTAATTAATAAAAGCTCTAAGTGTCATGGACTAGGATTTCGCGAAAAGAAAAAAAAACATTTCACGCGCGTGTTAATTGTCGGATCAATTAGCGAACTGAAGAAGATGTTATGTTTGTATGAAAAATGACATAGAGAATAATAGGTTAGTGTTGATTATAGATCAGGTTTATCATGAAGCACAAAACGCACGAGCCTTGGCGAGTGCTTTTTCGTTTTCGTGCCGAGCATGATAAACCTGATCTATAATAAACACTAACCTATTATTCTATTTATCCCACTTTTTATTTTGTAAACCTTTTTGTTTAAACAAAATTAGTTTGACTGGATAATTTTGCTGGATTTATGACGTCATTTCGTCGAATTATTGACGTCATTTCCTGCCGTTGATTATAGATGATATTTAATATACGGGGCTTTAATCAACCGAATTCGCTGTAAAAGTGGGATAAAAAGGTTTTCACAATGAACCAAAGCACGTTTGACGACAGGTGTGTACAATAGGGTATAAGAGCTTAAAATTTTACCAACTTTGTACAAGGCTAAATCCTTGAAAATGAACATTTTCCTCCAGTTTGTTTAATTCAAACCTAGATAAACATATCACCAAGCATAAAAATCTGATTTTATCTATTTGGGATGAAAAATGAAAACGTTTATCAAAAAGAACAAAAACACGTTTGACAGCAATCGTGTACAACAGAGGAAAAGAGCTTAAAATTGTACCAACATTGTATAAGGCCAAATCCTTTAAATTGAACATTTTCTTCTACGTTTTTGTTATTTATACTTATATTAACATCTCTCCTAGCATAAAAATCATACTTCAACGATTTGGGATGAGAAATAGAAAAGTTTTTCAAAAAAAACAAAACAACTTTGGCGACAGGTGTGAAAATGATTCAAAGAAATAACAGTATAAAATTGTACAAAGGCAAAATCCTTTAAAATGCCTTATTTTTGTCAACTTTTTATAAATCATACCTAGATTAACAT
The DNA here is from genome assembly GCF_020536995.1 of Dreissena polymorpha. Taxonomy (NCBI): domain Eukaryota; kingdom Metazoa; phylum Mollusca; class Bivalvia; order Myida; family Dreissenidae; genus Dreissena; species Dreissena polymorpha. The sequence continues at coordinate 86,257,480 of NC_068363.1, read as the reverse complement.
CTCACCGAGCATAACCATCTTACTTAATCAATCTGTGATGAGAAATGAAGAAGTTTAACAAAAAATCGTTTGGGCCTTTAAATTAAAAAAACAAAACGAAAATGAACAAATCCATTGCTCTCTTTCAAATCCCGATAAATTAATAAAACATAAGAATAATAACTACCAAAACCTGAAGCATTATCAACAAAAAAAATAAAAACTTATTTTTATTTACACAAAAAAATATTCAATATGTCTATTTGCGGCGACCAACTTTGCCCATAATTGATTGCTTTAAAACAAAATGGCCGACAGTAGCTGGAACAGAGAAGAATCTACTGGTACACCAGCATCTCCAAAATCAATGTCACGTGACTCACGTCCGCCGTTAGATATTATCGCATATCGCTATAGCGAAGACGACAGTGTCCAATCTGTGTATTCTATAGGTCTTTGGGTGTGGTAATTTATTAGATGTTTAAAATAAAATTGGGGGGGGGTGGGGGGTAGGGGGGAGTGAGAAGGGGTATAATGTGGGGTGGTTTTTTTTATTAGATGTTTAAAAAAAAAAAATGGGGGGGGTGGGGAAGGGTAGGGCGGTGGGGGGGATAGGGGGGGTGGGGGGGTAGGGGGGTGGGGGTTGAGAGGGGGGTATAATGTGGGGTGTGGTAATTTATTAGACGATGTTTAAAAAAAATATTTGGGGGGGTGAGGTTGGGTGGGGGGATTCTGGTCAGGGCGTGGGGTATTGTTTGGGTGGAATCCATTGTGGTATTCAGGTAAGTGTTGTTTTGTCAAAGTAATAATAAAATGTGATCATTAAAAATAACAAATGATCTCACACTGACATGATAAATATACTCTATTTATTAAACATTAAATTAAAACTTATTGCATTTGTTTCCCCTGTATATAAGAAAGATATAATAGTGTATTACCTCCCCTGTCCTGCTTATATTTATATTAATCAACAAAATTAAACATTAACACAATATTTAATATACAAAATATACAAAAAATCTCATATACTGATAATATTTTTACTGATCCACTTTATTTTACTCAAAGGATGATGTTTCATTGGACTGATAATTATAGATTTAGGATTACAGACCAGTTGCTTCAGTTATATTGTTCAGAGTTTGCCCTGTTGGCCGCGTATGCGTTCTTACGTTATCATCCAAAAACCATTTTACTATTTCGGGTCACCGTGTCCTTGACCTTTGACCTAGTGACCTCAAAATCAATAGGGGTCATCTGCGAGTCATGATCAATCTACCTATGAAGTTTCATGATCCTAGGCCCAAGCGTTCTTGAGTTATCATCCGGAAACCACCTGGTGGACAGACCGACCGACATGAGCAAAGCAATATACCCCCTCTTCTTCGAAGGGGGGCATAAAAATTAATGGTTATGGTGGTATAGAGGAAATGGTGTCCACCTAGAGATTGGAAGGACATGGAACAATCCATGTGTTATGGCTCCTCCCAAAGAATCAGCAGTGTCTCATTAAGAAAAGATTTGTAACTCATCCAATCTAAAAATAAATAGGTTTAAACTGTTAAACAACACTGATCCAAACAATTATGTTTTATTTACTGTAAGTCGCCGTGGCATAGTGGATATAGTGTCAGCCTATCGACCAGAAAGTCACTCGTTCTATTCCAATTGTGGAAGCATTCTCTATCTCCCCAAATGAAAGGGACTCCAAGGCATTTCAATAAGCCTTCAGCTTTTGATGCAATCTGGCTAAAATGGACAGGTTTAAACTCACCTGAAGTAACACTGTTAAACATGACATCCTCTGCTGCTCTCCCACCAAGCAGCTGCACCATGAAGTCAAACAGCTGATCTTTGGTGTACAGGCGAGTGTCCCTGGGCACGTACTGGGCAAACCCCAGAGTAGCCGATGTACGGGGAACAACTGTGACCTAGAACAAGAAGATTGCGTTCACTAGCAATGGTGACTTAGACATGAAGATTGCGTTCACTAGCAATGGTGACTTAGACATGAAGATTGCGTTCACTAGCAATGGTGACTTAGACATGAAGATTGTGGGAACTAAAAATGGTGACCTTAGAAATGAAGATTGCATTAAATAACAATGATTACCTAAGACATGAAGATTGTGTTCACTAACAATGGTGACCTAGGACATGAAGATTGTGAAAACTAACAATGGTTACCTAAGACATAAAGATTGTGTTAACAAACAATGGTGACCCAAGACACGCAGATTGCATAAACTAACAATGGTGACCTAAGACATGAAGATTGTGTGCACTAACAACTGTGACAAAGGACAAGAAAATTGTGGAAACTAACAATGGTTACCTAAGACATAAAGATTGTGTTACCTAACAATGGTGACCAAAGACAAGCAGATAGCATAAACTAACAAGAGCACCGCCTTGCGGGTGCAGACCGCTCATCTATTTTCTTTTTAAAGGTGAAGGGACTCTCATTTTCAATCACAAAGGAGGGAGGAGTGGAGTGAAGAGGGGTGTATAGTGTGGGGTTGTGGACATTTATTACATTATCGTCCAAAAAAGCGAAAAAAAAAAAAAAAAAAATAAAAAATCGGGGGGGGGGGGGTATAGTGTGAGGGTGTGGTGATAATTTGTGAGATGATCTTAAAAAAAAAAAAAAAAAAAAAAAAAAAAATCAAAAAAATAAATTGGGGGGGGGGGGGGGTGGGGGGGTGGGGTGGGGGTATAGTGTGAGAGTGTGGTGGTCATTTGTGAGATGATCTTATAAAAAAAAAAAAAAAAAAAAAAAAATTAGGGGGGGGGGGGGGGGAGGGGGGGAGGGGGGGGAGGGCACGGGGGATGGTTTGGGTGAAGTCTATTGTGGTATGTCAGGTAAGAGTAGTTTCATCAAAGTATCAATCAAATCTAATCATAAATAAAGAAGTTATGGCAATTTTAGCAAAATTTAATAATTTGACCTTGAGAGTCAAGGTCATTCAAAGGTCAAAGTAAAATTCAAGTTGCCAGGTACAGTAACCTCATGATAGCATGTAAGTATTTGAAGTTTGAAAGCAATAGCCTTGATACTTCGAGTGGATCGAAACACAAAATTTAACCATATATTAAAAGTTACTAAGTCAAAAAAGGGCCATAATTCCGTAACAATGACAACCAGAGTTATGCAACTTGTCCTTTTACTGTACCCTTATGATAGTTTGTGAGTGTTCCAAGTATGAAAGCAATATCTATGATACTTTAGGGGTAAAGTGACCAAAACATAAATCTTAACCAAATTTTCAATTTTCTAAGTATAAAGGGCCCATAATTCCGTCCAAATGCCAGTCAGAGTTACATAACTTTGCCTGCACCGTCCCCTTATGATAGTTCATAAATCTTGCAAGTATGAAAGCAATAGCTTTGATACTGTAGGAATAAAGTGGACCTAAACACAAAACTTAATCAAATTTTCAATTTTCTAAGTATAAAAAGGGCACATAATTCTGTCAAAATGCCAGTCAGAGTTACATTACTTTGCCTGCACAGTCCCCTTATGATAGTTAGTAAGTGTTGCAAGTATGAAAGCAATAGCTTTGATGCTTAAGGAATAAAATGGACCTAAACACAAAACTTAACCAAAATTGTCAATTTTCTAAGTATAAAAAGGGCACATAATTCTGTCAAAATGCATGCCAGAGTTATCTAACTTTGCCTGCCCAGTCCCCTCATGATAGTAAGTAAGTGTACCAAGTTTGAATGCAATAGCATTGATACTTACTGAGAAAAGTGGAACTAAACGCAAAACTTAACCAAAATTTGCAATTTTTTAAGTATAAAAAGGGCACATAATTCTGTCAAAATGCACGCCAGAGTTATCTAACTTTGCCTGCCTAGTCCCCTCATGATAGTAAGTAAGTGTACCAAGTTTGAATGCAATAGCATTGATACTTTCTGAGAAAAGTGGACCTAAACGCAAAACTTAACCGGACGCCGACGCCAACGCCAACGCCAACGCCAACGCCAACGCCGACGCCGACGCCAAGGTGATGACAATAGCTCATAATTTTTTTTCAAAAAATAGATGAGCTAAAAATGGTGACCTAAGACATGAAGATTGTGTTCACTTACAACTGTGACATAGGACAAGAAGATTGTGGAAACTAACAATAGTTACCTAAGACATAAAGATTGTGTTAACTAACAATGGTGACCCAAGACACGCAGATTGCATAAACTAACAATGGTGACCATATCCATGAAGATTGTGTTCACTAACAATGGTGACCCAAAACACACAGATTGCTTAAACTAACAATGGTGACCTAACACATGAATATTGTGTTCACTAACAATGGTGACCCAAGACACGCAGTTTGTGTAAACTAACAATGGTTACTTAAGACATGAAGATTGTGTTCACTAACAATGGTGACCCAAGACATGCAGATTGTGTTCACTAACAAAGGTGACCTAAGACATGAAGATTACGTTTACTCACAAAGGTGACTTCAGACATGAAGATTACATTAACTAACAATGGTGACCTAAGACATGAAGATTGTGTTCATTACTAAAGGTGACCTAAGGCATGAACATTGCATTCACTAACAATGGTGACCTAAGACATGAAGATTGAGTTCACTAACAATGGTGACCTAAGACATGAATATTGAGTTCACTAACAATGGTGACCTAAGACATGAAGATTGTGTTAACTAACAATGGTGATCTAAGACATGAAGATTGTGTGACCTAACAATTGTGACCTAAGACATGAAGATTGAGTTCACTAACAATGGTGACCTAAGACATGAAGATTGCTTTCACTTACAATGGTGACCTAAGACATGAAGATTGTGTTCACTAAAAATGGTGACCTAAGACATGAAGATTGTGTTCACTAACAAAGATGACCTAAGGCATGAACATTGTGTTCACTAACAATGGTGACCTAAGGCATGAAGATTGTGTTCACTAACAAAGGTGACCCGAGACATGCAGATTGTGTTCACTAACAAAGGTGACCTAAGGCATGAAGATTGTGTTCACTAACAAAGGTAACCTAAGACATGAAGATTGTGTTCACTAACAATGGTGACCTAAGACATAATGATTGCGTTCACTAATAATGGTGACCTAAGACATGAAGATTGCATTAACTAATAATGGTGACCTAAGACATGAAGATTGTGTTCACTAACAAAGGTGACCTAAGACATGAAGATTGAGTTCACTAACAATGGTGACCTAAGCCATTGAAGATTGCATTCACTAACAATGGTGACTTAAGACATGAAGTTTGTTAACTAACAATCGTGACCTAAGACATGAAGATTTAGTTCACTAACAAAGGTGACCTAAGACAAAAGATTGCATTCACTAACAATGTTGTTTTAGGCGTGAAGTTTGTTAACTAACAATGTTGACCTAAGACATGAAGTTTGTTAACTAACAATGGTGACCCAAGGCATGAAGATTGTTTTCACTAAGAATGGTGACCTAAGGCATGAAGATTGTGTTCACTAACAATGGTGACCTAAGACATGAAGATTGTGTTCACTAACAATGGTGACCTAAGATATGAAGATTTTGTTCACTAACAATGGTGTCCTAAGACATGAAGATTGTGTTCACTAACAATTGTGACCTAAGGCATGAAGATTGCGTTTACTAACAATGGTGACCTAAGACATGAAGATTGTGTTCACTAACAATGGTGACCTAAGACATGAAGATTGTGTTCACTAACAAAGGTGACCTAAGGCATGAAGATTGTGTTCACTAACAATGGTGACCTAAGGCATGAAGATTGTGTTCACTAACAAAGGTTACCCGAGACATGCAGATTGTGTTCACTAACAAAGGTGACCTAAGGCATGAAGATTGTGTTCACTAACAATGGTTACTTAGGACATGAAGATTGTGTTCACTAACAATGGTTACTTAGAAAATGAAGATTGTGTTCACTAACAAAGGTGACCTAAGACATGAAGATTGTGTTCACTAATAAAGGTGACCTAAGGCATGAAGATTGTGTTCACTCACAATGGTGACTTAGGACATGAAGATTGCATTCACTAACAAAGGTGACTTAAGACATGAAGATTTTGTTAACAAACAAAGGTGACCTAAGACATGAAGATTATGTTAACAAACAATGGTGACCTAAGACATGAAGATTTCATTCACTAACAATGCTGACCTAAGACAAGATGATTGCGTTCACTTACAATGGTGACCTAAGACATGAAGATTGCATTCACTTACTATGGTGACCTAAGAGGCTAAGACATAATGATTGCGTTCACTAACAATGGTGAACTAAGACATGAAGATTGTGTTCACTTACAATGGTGACCTAAGACATGAAAATTGTGTTCACTAACAATGATGACCTAAGACATGAAGATTGTGTTTGCTACCAATGTTAACCATAGACATGAAGATTGTGTTCACTAACAATGGTGACCTAAGACATAATGATTGCGTTCACTAATAATGGTGACCTAAGACATTAGGTTGTGTTCACTAACAAAGGTGACCTAAGATATGAAGATTGAGTGCACTAACAATGGTGACCTAAGACATGAAGATTGAGTTCACTAACAATGTTGACCTAAGACATGAAGATTGAATTCACTAACAATCGTGACTTAAGACATGAAGTTTGTTAACTAACAATGGTGACCTAAGACATGAAGATTGAGTTCACTAACAAAGGTGACCTAAGACAGGAAGATTGCATTCACTAACAACGGTTACCTAAGACATGAAGATTGAGTTCACAAAAATGGTGACCTAAGGCATGAAGATTGCTTTCACTAACAATGGTGACCTAAGACATGAAGATTGCATTCACTAACAATGGTGACTTAAGACATGAAGTTTGTTAACTAACAATGGTGACCTAAGACATGAAGATTGCGTTCACTAACAATGGTGACCCAAGGCATGAAGATTGTGTTCACTAACAGTGGTGACCTAAGGCATGAAGATTTCGTTCACTAACAATTGTGACCAAAGACATGAAGATTGTGTTAACTAACAATGGTGACCTAAGAAATGAAGATTTTGTTCACTAACAATGGTGACCTAAGACATGAAGATTGTGTTCAATAACAATTGTGACCTAAGGCATGAAGATTGCGTTCACTAACAATGGTGACCTAAGACGTGAAGATTGTGTTCACTAACAATGGTGACTTCAGACATGAAGATTACTTTAACAAACAATGGCGACCTAAGGCATGAAGATTGTGTTCACTAACAAAGGTGACCTAAGACATGAAGATTGTGTTCACTAACAATGGTGACCTAAGGCATGAAGATTGCGTTCACTAACAATGGTGACCTAAGACATGAAGATTGTGTTCACTAACAATGGTGACCTAAGACATGAAGATTGTGTTCACTAACAATGGTGCCCTAAGACATGAAGATTGTGTTCACTAACAAAGGTGACCTAAGACATGAAGATTTTGTTCACTAACAATGGTGACCTAAGACATGAAGATTGTGTTTACTAACAAAGGTGACCTAAGGCATGAAGATTGAGTTCACTAACAATGGTGACCTAAGGCATGAAGATTGCATTCACTAACAATGGTGACCTAAGACATGTAGAATGCGTTCACTCACAATGGTGATCTAAGACATGAAGATTGCATTAACTAACAAAAGTCGCCTAGGACATGAAGATATCAATAACTAAATGACTGAATGGTTGTGCAGCACTTATGCAGCACAAAAACGGTTGTCTAGTATGAGTAGAAAGCAAAACTTGTGCCGACTTATAATCAGTCAATATCACATCTATATACTTCCTATCAAGTTTTTTTTAAATCAGAGCAATTTTTAATGCATTATTTGGAAAATTAGGAAAAATGAAACTTCATAAACATTATCAGGAAATATTTTATCCCATTTTTATACAGACAATGGCGGTATAACACCTTGTGGAATAAACTTGCCTGTCTCCCACCTTGTTGAATATACCTGTCGCGTGCATTGACTACTTTTTTTCTTTACCACTCGGCACTGAATGATTTTTCATAAGAAATCTCTAGAGTCGAGAAAACTTTAGCTTCAAAATTATATGACCTTTAACCTTTAAATCTAGTCAAGGGACATAATTTTTCGCCATCCGTATAATGAATCAGCTGATTGATGCTGTCATAAAATTACATACTTATTGCGTCATTTTCCAAAAATATGTGATGTCATCTTCTGGTGTACACAAAACTAGTATGCGATGTCTGGGAATAAAATATTGGAGACGCAAATTTTTTCCATGTACATTTATCCTGGATGTAATTATAATATGAAGTGCATATTCTATGGACTACTTACCTTGGATGGAACCAGGGAGACGAGGGATTAAGATCTACATGTAGATCTAGCTTATTCGTGTTATTGATGTTCAGAATGAGCGAGCAAATTTGGATGTGAAATTGTGTGTGTATAACATATTGATGGGTGTGTATTTTGGTTCAGTAGTCTATTCGAATTGTTTTGCTTTTGGATGTAAGAAAACGTAAGGGTATTTTCTTTGATGAATAAACTTTGTCTTTGTTATTTTATCAAAGAAAGTCTATTCAGTAAGAACAAGAGCTTGTCACAGTACCAAATCACCGCCGAAATGTGTTTGCTTGTATGACAACATTTGTTTTAGAGAGTAGAATAATGTATGTAATAACAAATAAAGGGAGATAATTCATTATGCTCTGGACAAAAATTTACTTTGAAATTAAATAAAGATAGATAATTCAAACGCTAAGGTAGATATAGTTATGGTTGTTAGTCACTGCACTTCTCCTACTTGCCATCTGTTTATATTTCAAGTTTCAAGTAAATCCCTTCAGTAGATTGAGAGTAATGCTCTGGACAAAACTTTACTTTAAAATTATATAAAGGGGAGATAATTCAAAAACTAAGGTAGATAGAGTTATGGTTCTTGGTCACTGCACTTCTCCTAGTTGCCACCTGTTTATATTTCAAGTTTCAAGTAAATCCCTTTAGTAGATTTAGACTTATGCTCCGGACAAAAATTTACTTTAAAGTTATATAAAAGGGGAGATAATTAAAAAACTTAGGTAGATAGAGTTATGGTTCTTAGTCACTGCACTTTTCCTACTTGCCATCTGTTTATATTTCAAGTTTCAAGTAAATCCCTTCAGTAGATTTAGAGTTATGCTCCAGACAAAAATTTACTTTAAAATTCTATAAAAGGGGAGATAAATCAAAAACAAAGGTAGATAGAGTTGTGGTTCTTGGTCACTGCACTTCTCCTAGATGCCATCTATTTATATTTTAAGTTTCAAGTAAATCGCTTTAGTATATTTAGAGTTATGCTCCGGACAAAAATTTTCTTACAAGTTATATAAAAGGGGAGATAATTAAAAACTAAGGTAGATAGAGTTATGGTTCTTGGTCACTGCACTTCTCCTAGTTGCCATCTGTTTATATTCTTAGTTAAAATAGATTTGGAGTCATGCTCCGATCAAAGTTTCGGACGGACAGGACCAATTACTATATCCCTCCGAAAAGTTTTTCGGTGGGGATAATAACCCGTTTGCAACAAGTGTTTCAAAAATTAATAGAATTATGACGAATTATCTTGTGTTGGGTAACAAACTACATGATGTGAAGGCTTGATCTAGACGCCATAAAAATTAAAAAATAAGGAGAGTATAGTTCTTTTGATAATTTATGTTTAGAACAACTCTGTGTGTAAATCTACATGTACATGTATGTTGACATCAACATCATTTTGTCAGGAGCAATCGCTGCCATATTAGATTTTTATCATTTTCTTTCGAAAATAAAATGAATTATATTAAAGTTAAATCTTCTTTTCGCAGTCATAATGTGTTACAATTTGCATGCTGCATAAAATTAAATTGAGGCATATGGTGATTTTTTTTTCGTTTTACAGTTTGTGCGTGATTTTTTTAAGACTATTTTGCGTACCTGAACAAATACATTTATATCACTACGCATGGTTACATTTGTTATATTTTAAGCGCTTTTACGAATAAATTAAAATTATTGTAAAGGTTATGAGATCTATTTATGTTAAATGTCACGTTGAAAAAAAAAATCAAATGGGATAAATAGAATACTAGGATTAGCGTTGAATACAGAGAAGTTTATGTTGCTCGGCTCGAACACCGAAAGCGCTCGCCAAGGCTCCCGCTCCCAGCATTCTAAGCCTCGCAACATAAACTTCTCTGCATTCAACGCTAACCTAGTATTCTCTATGTTCTCACCATATGCTAGTTTATTAACGGAGAAAAGCTAGTACATTACAGGACAGTACATACCAAACAACACTTGACATAAACTAAAAAATGCTCGCTCGAAACTCGTATAACTACTAATGAAATCCAATAAAGCTTTGATTTTGTTTATTTAGTTAACAGTGCCAAGAAAAAACATTATCTTCATAAATTAGGCAATTTTGAAAAAAAAAATGCTATTGTTTGCGATTTTACATTTTTACATTTCTAATGCGGTTTGTACCTTGAGCAAGGCATCTGTGTGCTCGAGCAGCCAGCCAACCAGTACGTGACCTGCCTCATGATAGGCTATCACCTTCCTTTCAGGGATGGATACAGGATTGGACAGCTTTGGCTGACCTGGCAACAATCGAAATCGGTAAATATGAGCCTTGTTACGAGAAAACTGGCCTTAATGCATATGCGTAAAGTGTCATCCCAGATTAACCTTGCAGTCCACAGAGACTTATCAGGGATGACACTTTCTGCATAGACTGAATGTTTGTTATGAGGAAAAGTTCTGTTAAAAGCAGAAAATGTTGTCCGTGATTACCCTGTGCTACAGCATGGGCTCATATAGGTTGCAGGGCTATAGATAACTTTTGGGGTATATTGGGTAATTCACCCCCTGTTTTTGACAATAGGGTTTTTGTAAATTCAATAATTAGCAAAAAAATTCACACCCTACTTTGAGCTTAATTGGGTTTTTTAACACCGGTTTTAAACTCAATTGGGTAATTTAGGGAATGGCATATATAATATAATAAAAATCTACTAAGGTTACTATATTATTTATACAAATGGAATTCAAAAAGGTACCTGTACATAACAAGAAACAATTACTGAATTTCTGATCAAAGTTCATTCATTTTTGCGTTGAATAAGACCAAGTTCGTGAAAATCCCTGCACAATTGATGAAGTTATGGCTGTTCAAAGCGATGCACTCCGTTTTCAGGTCATTTTGAGATTTATACCTTGGAAATGAAAGTAGAAATCAGACAGGTCTACGAATAATTACAACAATACCCCAAAGATTGATAACCGCTGGAAAGACTGCCTTCTTTTCTTCATAGGACGGCATATGAACTATCGGGTACATTTGTGTACGCAAAATAACCAGTCTAAAAAATGTGCGGTGTTCGTTAGAATTGCGTTTCGTGATACAAGGTTTTTTAAGGGAATTACGTTATTAAATTTGTATAAGCGTTTTTGTACGCTTTATTTTGAATTTAATTACGTTTTTGGTCATTTTAATTGCGTAATAACGCAAATACGCTTGTTATCTATAGCTCTGAGGTTGACATTTTATGCACATGCATGAAGCCTAGTTTACCGGTATAACGCTCATTTATAAGAATGTATAGCTAAACAGCACCAATGAGTAAAAAACTGTGTATGGTACTATTCTGTGGAAGTGGATATTTCTGTTTATTGAAAGAATGGCTATTTAAATATAGGACTCCTCCCATTCAAAGCCATGTACAGAGACAGACTATAACTTGATTCCCTCATAAATTAAAAAGTAATAATTTGATTTAATTAGTGTATAAGCATGATCAATAACAACATGGTCCATATTTTCATTTTAAACGAAATGTGACAGCGAGCAGACATAGGACCAAGCTATAATATTTATAAAGGATCTAGCCTAATACAATGTTTCTCTAAAAAGTACTTTATGCAAAAGGATTCCATAGTAATTTGCATCACAAATTTCTCTTTGGAAATCAAAGTCATTTTGGATGACATAAAAAGCAAATATTTCAAACTCATGAAACACATTTATAGTTTGTAATGTATGTATTTATTTATTTTGACCTTGCGGTCAAGGATAACCCATGAAAGTGCAAGCACTTATTTCCAATGGGGTCCTTTGGTTTTTGCTGAAGAGACAGCAAGCAGAAGAGACAGTATTGGGATACAAGGAATCCGGGTGCGATACCCTAGCTCTTAGCGAATAGATACCTTGGTTCTTTTACGAGCTCAGTGTATAGCACCGATACACGCGAGAATTACCTGGGTTTCATACCAGTACATCTCTAGTTGGGTGGGAAACACTTGAAGCATTTCTGAAATGTCCAGTGCCCCGGCCAGGATTTGAACCGGGGACCTCTGGAATGGTAGACCAGAGTGTTACCACTCGACCACCGCACCACCTAATCACTTATTTAACTCATTATATTTAACTTTTGAACAAGACATTTACGAGACAATGCACTTTTAGGGCAAGAAGAATAAATTTTAAGTACGAACCTCAAAACTATGACTTCTATTATCTGTAAATTACTTTATTTATTTTCTTTGATATTTTGCATAACCTTTTTATTTAAAGAAATTTCAGTCATAAATGTGTATTCATAATGAGCTTTTTCAAAAATTCCACTTGCCCAAATATACAATCTACTACTTGAGCTACTGAAAAGTAAACAGGTTTGTGCATAGGGGAATACATACTTTTATTATTATTGATTATTTGTACTATTTAACCACAGAAACACGCGTTTTTCTTTGTTCTTTTTTACACTTGCCTGGGCGGACAACTAGATTAAAAAATAACTTGCCCTTACCCAACGTTTACTTGCAAGGGTCAATCAGACAACCGTTTATGTTGAGCCATGTTTTGCTTGTGATAATGAATGGGGTGAGTAAACCATGGGCTTAGATTTGTTAACCTGCTATAACTCTCTCGCAGGCGTAGTTTAAGTCAGATGCATGGACGTGTTTCTTCATCTCTCTGGCAGCATGGATGGCTGCCTCATTGCAAATGTTGGCTATGTCTGCACCTGTTAAACAGTCAAGCTTTCATATGAATGGCTAAGGGTATATTTCCAAAGCACATAACCTACTACCATAATTACTGATGTGTTTGAACACTCACATTTTTTGGACATCCTACTTTTTGGCCAAAATAATTATTTGTTGAACCAATGTATATTTTTCGGACAGCCACATTTTCACCTATAATGAATGACTCTAAATTTTCAAACAATAAATATTTATTTTATCATAATTCCAACCAGTTTGCATTAATACCGTTTCACCATGAACGTGTGTTTTTACAACAGGATTATGTTCATAAAACCAGTGGATTGTTAATAAAACTTTACTAAGTTTCCTCAAACTTGCACTTTTAGACTAAATGGAATGATGGTATGATGTTAATTATTGCCAATTATGATAATCTTGTGAACATTTGAGTGACAAATGCAACTTTTGAATGAAATTAAGATGAAAATTCAAGAACAGAAAAAAAAATATCATTGTTAAATCAATTGCAGATTTATATTAAACAGGATGTGTATCTTTCAACTTGATGGAGAGAAAATGCAGCTTTGATGTAAGATTATGTAAAAATAATTTGAATGCATGAAATGATTTTAAACAAGCAAATTTGTTGAATTGATATCCCCCGCCAATATGCTTCTTGACACAAAAGTGTACTATTTGACACTCAAAAAGCATTTTTTTCAAGATACAAAGGGCAATAACTCCTTTATTAACAGATAATGTACAATGCCATTTTGGTCAGCATCATTCTCTTATCCATATATATACTCATACCAAGTTTCAATGAAATCTGCCAAAGCACTTCCAAGAAATGGCTCCGGACACACAAAAAAGCATTTTTTCAAGATACAAAAGGCCATAACTCTGTTATTAACAGATTGTGTACAATGCCATTTGGCGTGCATTATCCTCTTATCCATATATACACATACCAAGTTTCAATGAAATCCGCCAATGCACTTCCAAGACATGGCTCCCAACGAACGGAAAGACGGACAACGCCAAAACAATATCCCTCCGCCTATGGCGGGGGATAATAAATTGCAAAGATTCATAGAATGGAATAAAAATTAAATAAATAATCAAATATTAAATCAAATATAGGGAATAGTATTTAGCAAGAACTGATCAAATCCATTCAGTAAAAACCATTATACAAAATTTGCATCATGACTACACATTTATCATTCTGTCTCTAAATATTCAGACACATGCATGCTGTGAAATTTGTAAGTATACAATTTCGCAGAAACTAAGTTTTTTTTAACATTTTTCATAGTCTGAAAACTTAATAGGTGTATACAATGTTATTATTGTTTTTGGATAGTACAGTAAAATAAGCAACAAGCCTACTTCGATCATAAATTAAACTTGTGCCCAGAATCTCACTTTTAATATCACATTTTATAAAGGATGATTTGTTAGTGACATAAGTAGCATTTCACTTGAGTCTATTCTGTAGTTTTAAGCGCACAAATGGGATGATAAATAACAATTGCAAGGGGGATTAATTGAATGGTGATGGTTACGTAACAGATGCCATTCATTCTCAATGTGAGCATTTCATATCACAGTTCATGTAGCATTATTTCCTAATGACCTTAAATGAAAACATGGAGATATTAACCTTATACTTCATTTCACAAATGGGTTAAGCTGTGTCTACTTTTTTCATAACTGTTATGTCTTCAAAATTAAATGGATAAGCAAATATGTGTTTTCTGGAAGATCAAGTGCTGCGATTGTAACCACTATTTTTTTATTTTCTTTTGTTTATTATTAAGTCTACGACTGGATTGGTAGATAAATTGTGCCTCGTTCTGGGGAAAAAGGTTTAAAGCAAGTGTGCAAAGTGTTGCTCAAGATTAGCTTGTGCAGTCCGGGACAAAACTTTCTACATATACTAGACTTTTGCGAAGAAGAGACTTGCTTCCAATGAAAAAATACAATCAAAGCAAAAAGTATCGTCCTTGATTAGCCTGTTCAGACTGCACAGGCTAACCAGGGACAAAACTATACGCACATGAATTAAAGCAGGTTTTCCCAGAACAAAGCTCAAATGTTTCTAAAAGAGAATGAAAATCGTTGCCATGATTACCACTCATTCTGGGCGTGAGCTGGGCGAGGCGGGGCGCCAGGGAGGACACAGGCAGGCTCAGTTTCAGCTTCCTCAGATACAGCTCAAACAGCTCCACACGTTCCTTCATTGTGGGAAGGTCTATGGTGATGTGCCGGTCAAACCTACCTGGACGCATTAATGCCTGAAACACGTTACCAGTAGTAAAGGAATGAGCCTCTTTTCTGGGAAAATTGGGCTTCAAGCATGTGCTTAAGATTTCGTCCTAGATAAGCCTGTGCAGTCTGCACTTATCACTTTAACTAAATATGTCTCTTGAAAACACTTCCCTTTTAACAAAAAAATTCAATTAAAGCAGAAAGCTTTGTTCCTGATTAACCTCCTATTCAGACTACACAGGCTAGTCTTGAGCAACACTTCATGCACATGCATTAAGTCTCGTCTCCACAGGGAGTCTATAATACATCAAGTGCCAGGTTTGACATTGTATCTGCTTTTAAAAGGCCCACTTTTATGTCTGGCCCTTTCATGGCCCTTATTACGTAGCAGAAAACCCCTGAAAGTGATATAAAACTGCAGTGTAAGGCTACAGATATGTCAGACAGCCATTTCACAGTACCTTATCAAGCGTGTCAGCCCTGTTGGTGGCTGCTATGACGATCACCCCCTGTGTGGTCTTCATTCCGTCCATCTCGGCCAGGAGCTGGTTCAGTGTCTGATCGGCGTCGGTCTCCGCCCCACTGGCACACAACAGAGAAACATTAACTCTTTCAGTGCTGGAACCAAATTTTTAAGGCCTTTGCAAACAGTTTAGATCCAGATGAGACGCCACAGAATGTGGCGTCTCATCAGGATCCAAACTGTTTGCTATTCTTATAATATTCTTTGAAACAAATCGAAGAAAATGCTAATTTTAGAAATTAAGCAGACAACATTTTAGCAGACGACAAATTTCCCAGCATGCAAAGGGTTAACAGCACCGTGTGATAAGTGCACCTTGCAAGCCTTTTTCTGCCAATTGTGGGAAAAATGTCATTTCGGTATTTGGAATATTTTTCCCCGAATAGTCCACTAATTTGGAAAATGTATTTAATATAACTCTTCACAAAAATTAAAATTATATGCACAAAAACATAAATATTATAGATATATACTTTGTTAAATGTTATTTAAATAAAATTGAGATATAATAATCCTAAGACACTTATTTCAAATACAAATTTATTGTTTTAAATTTGGATTGTTTTTCACATTTTGTTTTTTTTGTACCATTTCACTTTGGGAATCGGTCCACCAATTTTATTTCACTGATATTTCTCTGTAAACCACCGGAAGCATAAAATAAAATAGAATATATACCATACAGTGAAACAAGAGGGCAATCAGGCCCTAAGGCACTCACCTGAAAGCCAAAGGCACTAGACTATTCTGAAAAAAATGCAAGCTGATTCATGAAGATTATTTTGGACCAAAAAAGTGACTTTTAACATGTTTTTTTTAAATTGGACCTTGTGACCTAGTTTTTGAGCTCATATGACCCAGCTTCAATCTCTGGCAAAATTTCATTGGGACAAATGTTCTGACCAAGTTTCATGAAGATTGGCCAATAAATGTGGCTAATATAGTGTCAACAAGTTTTCACTAAAGCCATATAAGGACAACTGCCCCCCCCCCTGGCGGCCATGTTTTTCAACGAACCATAACCATTTTCAAACTCACTCGAGCTATTGTTAGAACAAATGTTCTGATCAAGTTTCATAAAGATTGGATTATAAATGTGACTTCTAGAGTGTTAACAAGGTTTTGTAGTAAATAGCCATTTAAGGAAAAATGCCACGCCCCCTTGCGGCCATGTTTTTTAACGGATCTCAACCATTTTTGAACTTAGCCCAGATATTATTAGTTCAAATATTCTGACCAAGTTTCATGAGCATTGGACCACAAATGTGACTTCTAGAGTGTTAACAAGGTTTTACCATACAGTAAAGCCATATAAGGAAAACTGCCCCGCCCCATGGCGGCATGTTTTTCATTCAACTGGAACCATTTTCGAGCTCGTTCAAGATATTATTGGGACACATGTTTTGACCAAGTTTCATGAAGATTGGACTAAAAATGTGACTTCTAGAGTGTTAACAAGGTTTTACTATAGCCATATAAGGAAAACTGCCATGCCCCCTGGCAGCCATGTTTTTCAACCAACCGGAACCATTTTCGAACTTGTCCAAGATATTATTGGGACACATGTTCTGACAAAGTTTCATGAAGATTGGACTAAAAATGTGACTTCTAGAGTGCTAACAAGGTTTTACTATAGCCATATAAGGAAAACTGCCACGCCCCCTAGTGGCCATGTTTTTCAACCAACCGGAACACATTTTTGAACTCGTCCAAGATATTATTGGGACACATGTTCTGACAAAGTTTCATGAAGATTGGACTAAAAATGTGACTTCAAGAGTGTTAACAAGGTTTTACTAAAGCCATATAAGGAAAACTGCCATGCCCCCTGGCAGCCATGTTTTTCTACCAACCGGAACCTTTTTCGAACTTGTCCAAGATATTATTAAGACACATGTTCTAACCAAGTTTTATGAAGATTGGACAATAAATGTGACCTTTACAGTGTTAACAAGGTTAATGTTGACGACACAAAACGCACGACGGACAAAAGGCGATCACAATACCTCACCATGAGCACGTTGTGCTCAGGTGAGCTAAAAATAGAATATAATTGTTATCTTACAAACCAATACATTACTCTTCTTTTTTCTGAAAATTTCAAAACAGATGCATTTTTTTCAAAAGGCAGGACAATGCCATGCAATGATTTGATTTAGATTGAAGCATCAGTCGAATCTTACGATCCAATATCTGAGGTCCCTGAAGCGCGTTTCTTCCCAATGGCATCCACCTCGTCAATAAATATGATACAGGGAGCATCCTCTCTCGCCTCTCTGAACAGCTTTCGCACTTTTGCTGCTCCCATACCTAAAATTAATTGAGCCACGTTCTAGATGAAATGGGCTCGCAGTTCGCACAGGCTTATCAGGGACAACAATGCACCTAAACTAAATTTGTATTTATTAGAGGCACCCTGCTAACAAAAAATTCCAGAAGAGAGGAAAGTGTCCATAAGTCCTCATCTTCACAAATTGTTAAGTATTGTACACACAAATGTGTGTCCGATCAGGTTAAAACTAGAAAAAAAATTCAGTTAATCATTATTTTCAGCCCAGTATACAAAGGATTCTGTGTTAGTCTATAATTGTTTTTAACTGGTTGACATACTGAAAGTTATTTCTCTCTGATTGCATATACACATTTGAATGGAACAAGCACAATTGTCTACATATGATAATGAATTGTGAATGCAACATGCATACTATATGTAAACAAGATCTTGGCCCTAGTTCGCTCACCTAAGAGGAGTCGGTTCATTTAATCTTTACCAAACCTCAAACTTGACCTAGATATTGTCCAGACAAACATCCTGGTCAAGTGTCATCATTATTGAACCAAAACTCTGACGTATGGAGTGTTTTTGTTTTTGTAAGATTTTACCTGGTGACCTATATTTTGAGTTGACCCCCCTTACCAAACATCAAACTTTGCTTACAAAAATAAATATTTTGACCAAGATTCATAAAATCTGAAACAAAATTGTGACCTCTAGAATTATGTATAATATAATGAAAATTTGGACAATCTAAGGGCAATAATTATGTGATTTTGCTCATTATCAAACTTGACTGAGATCTTTCAGCAACTTTCATAAAGAATGCTTGAGAAGTGTGAATGCTAGAGTGATTACAAACCAAATGTGGACAAACGGATGGCGGACAAAGACCAATTCAAAACCTCATCTGAGCAATCAGGTGAGCTAAAGTGTGTTTCACCAATCTGAGCCATTTTCCAACTTGTCCAAGAAATCAATAAAACCAATGTATTGACTAAGTTTCACAATGATTAAGCAAAAAATGAGACTTCTATAGTGTTCGATCACAAGGTTTCTCTCTAGTCACATAAGGAAAACTGCCCCCTAGCGGCAATGTTTTTTGACCGATCGGGACCATTTGCGAACTCATTTGAGATATATACAAAACCAATCATTTCACCAAGTTTCATGATGATTGGGCAAAAAATGTGACTTCCAGAGTGTTCACAAAGTTTTTTAACTATAAAAATATAAGAAAACTGCCCCCCCCCCCCCCCCCCCCCGGCAGCTATGTTATTCAACTGACCTGAACCATTTTTTAACTCAACTGTCGTATCAAGGAAACAAATGTTCTGACCAAATTTCATGAAAATTTGGCCAAAAATGTGACTTCTAGAGTGTTCACATGTTTTGACTATATACATATAGAGAAAAATGCTCCGCCCACTGGCGGCCATGTTTTTCACCGATCTGGACCATTTTCGAACTCTTCCGAGATATCAATAGTGATGATTGGGCAAAAATTGTGACTTCTAGTGAGTTTACAAGGTTTCTCTATAGCCAAATAAGGAAAACTGCCCGCCCACTGGCGGCCATGTTTTTCAATGGACCAGAACCACTTTTGAACTTAACCAACATATCATTAAGACAAACATTTTGACAAAGCTACATGAAGATTGGGCATGAAATGAGACTTCTACTGTGTTTACACGGTTTTTCTTTTTTTGTGACCTAGTGGCCTAGTTTTTGACCCAGCATGACCCAGTTTCCAACTCCACCAAGATATCATTGGGACAAATCTTCTGACCAAGTTTCATGAAGATCTGACAAAAAATGTGGCCTCTAGAGTGTTTACAAGGTATCCCTATAGCCAAATAAGAAAAACGGCCCCGCCCACTGGCGGCCATGTTTTTCAACAGACCAGAACCACTTTTGAACTCAACCAACATATCATTAAGACAAACATTTTGACAAAGTTTCATAAAGATCGGGCATAAAATGTGACTTCTACAGTGTTTACAAGGTTTTTCTTTTTTTGACCTAGTGACCTAGTTTTTGACCCGGCATGACCCAGTTTTAAACTTGACCGAGATATCATTGGAACCAAGCTTCTGACCAAGTTTCATGAAGATCGGAAAAGAACTGTGCCCTCTAGAAAATACACTGTATTATTATGAAAATATTAGTAGTCAAAGGGGAGTAACTCCCGTAAACTTAAATGCAATATTTAGAAGAGTTGTCTCGCATGTTACATGACCTTAATTCATGATTGTTTACAAGCCTTTTTACTATATAAATATTAGGAAAACTGCCCGTCCCCTTGGCAACCATGTTTTTCAACGGACCGGAACCATTTTCGAACTCAATTCTCATGTCAAGGAAAAATATGTTCTGACCAAATTATATGAAAATTGGGCCAAAAATGTGACTTCTAGAGTGTTCACATGTTTTCACTATAAACATATAGAGAAAAATGCCCTGCCCACTGGCGGCCATGTTTTTTCACCGATCTGGACCATTTTCGAACTTGCCTGAGAAATCAATAAAACCAATGTTTTGACCAACTTTCATGGTGATTGGGCAAAAATTGTAACGTTTAGAGTGTTTACAAGGTTTCTCTGTAGCCAAATAAGGAAAACTGCCCCGCCCACTGGCGGCCATGTTTTTTCAACGGACCGGAACCACTTTTGAACTCAACCAACATATCATTAAGACAAACATTTTGACAAAGTTACATGAAAGTTGGGCATGAAATGTGACTTCTACAGTGTTTACAAGTTTTTTACTTTTTTTGACCTAGTGACCTAGTTTTTGACCCGGCACGACCCAGTTTCGAAATCGACCGAGATTTCATTGGGACGAAACTTCTGACCAAGTTTCATGAAGATCGGACAATAAATGTGGCTTCTAGAGTGTTTACGAACAAATGTGGACGGACGGACCAAGGCCTTTTCACCAAACAGGTAAGATACTGTGAAACCATTTATTTTCGACAGCACAAAATTTCTTCATTTTTATAAAAATGACGATTTCGTCAGCACTTAAATTCGCCGATTACTGATTTTGAATTTTTTTTAAAATGCGTCAGTCAATATCCGATTTGTGTGTAATATATATTCGCGATCAATCGCAGTTGCAAAAAATCGTGGTACGAATGCGGGAACACACTTGAGAATCACTGCAGGAGGTGGGGCCTGTTTGTCACATGCCAATTAACTAGTCTTTTGTTATCAAGGGACAGTAATGTACCCTCTTAATGTATGCCATTCACACGTTCATTGTTATGATTAGCGGACAAGTGGGATCGAATAACTGTTAACGAGTGTACAACGAAGCCAATTGCCAATTAGTCTTATTCTATCAAATAGCAAATCAAACTAGTCACTTTTGTTTATTTTCTTGGGTATGTGTTCTAGTTGGTATGATTTTTATTAAAATGCTGTCAATACCGTTTAAAAACTGTTTGTGTTATACGACAGAGGTTCCAGATTGTTAAGTGTTTTTTTTTACAAATAAAATGCGTTTTTATTCTGATATCAACATGAAAATTATAAACTCTGTTGTGTGTTTGTTCTTAAAAAGTAAACTACCGGTATATAAATCAATAATGTCAATAATTTAAAAATAAATAAATTGATACATATAAAATAGTAATAAGTGTGGTTAAACGCAAACAATCAAACAACAAACAGCAACTAAAATATTCTTTATTAATTTGTGATAAATACGCATGTTGATCACACATCGTTATCTTTTCATTTGGTTTATTGTCTTTCATCGGCATTTGCTGTGTGATGGCTAATATGCAACACCCCTGAAAAACACAATGCACCTAATGGGTAATAAAGTTATAAACAATTAGCGCTAATTCATTACCATTCTACATAAACGAAGTCAACGCATTCGATACAGCTGTACTGCACACGCGTTTTAAAGAAGTGTAACGTGTCAGTTAAGTACCTTGTGTAATCAACATCCCTTTGTGTCAAAACCGGATTAATCTTGATTACGAAACAGCAGTGAATGTGTGCCATATTATGTTGGAATTTAATGCCTCATGTCTAAAGTAAAGTTTTGAAATATTGTTCAACTTAGTGTTTGTTTTTGTTCAAACATAGAGCATGATTGTTCGTTAGAATCTTAAATTCGCCGATCGGTCGACTGACGAAATTTATGAAAATTAATGCCTGACGATTAATAATGGTTTCACAGTAATTGTTTATCCTCATAAACAATACCCGATTTTGATTGGCCCAGCTCTTTCCCAATTGTAATTCAGCTGTGTAACTATAGACATTCCCACAGGCAAGTCCAAGACCTACCTCCAATCATCTTGAGAAATTCTGAGCCGGCAGCATAGTAGAATGGAACCCCACATTCTCCTGCCAATGCTTTCCCTAAAAGTGTTTTACCACATCCTGGCGGGCCCAACAAAAGGGCTCCCTTGGGCGTCCGCGCTCCTATCTCCTACAGAACAGAAACAACTCCAATGATCATAGCTGTATAAAAAACACTGTTTTATTATCAGGGCTTTTTTGCCTGTCTTTGTGAACTGACCATGGCTCCCCTCAATATGTTGAAAAAAATGAGTTGCAAACTTTTCCAAATTGTGAACATTAGAGTCGCAAACTTCTCAAAGTTGTGAAAAATGAGTCACAAACTCTAACAAAATGTGCAAATTTGAGCCCCAAACTTCTCAAAACTGTGAAAAACGGCCATTTTCTAAGATGGAAAAACCTGTAATAGCAAACCATCATACCTATTATTTAAATTTCTTAATTGTTACCGGTACATATGAGAGTCAATATGCACAATTCAAATCAAACAATAACAGATTATTTTTCATATAAAAACATTAAGGTTTCCAAAACGAGCTTTGAGAATACAGAATACATCTACTGATAATTTAGACCACATACAAAATCAGTTAAAAAGGTGATAACATGCCTACATTTATATATATATTACTGTTAATGTTCACTAATTAAACTGACAACTCACTATATTTGCATTTTTTCTTTTTTAAACTGACAATATTTTTAATGTGCACTTGAAAAAATAACAATATTTCCATGTTCACTTCTTAAATTGACAATATTTGCATTTTCACTTATTAAATTTACAATATTTCCATGTTGAATTATAACAAGAAATGTGTTTGTCAGAAACACAATGACCTCTTCTGCGCTGCTTTGAAGCCATATATTTGACCTTTGACCTTGAAGGATGACCTCGACCTTTCACCACTCAAAATGTGCAGCTCCATGAGATACACATGCATGCCAAATATCAAGTTGCTATCTGAAGCGACATAGAAGTTATGAGCATTTTTGAAACCTAAACGCGATACCTAAACAAAAAAGTGTGACGGAAGTACAGACGGACAGAGAGACGGACGGTCCGATCACTATGTGCCCTCCTTCAGGCGCATAAAAAACAGACAATATTTGCATGTTCACTTATTAAAGTCACAATATTTGAATGTTCACTTATTAAATTGACAATATTTGCATGATGACTTATTAAATAGACAAATTCACAATATGTGCATGCTCACTTATTTAATTGACAATATTTGCATGTTCACCGTGTAAAATTACAATATTAGCATGTTCACTTATAAAAGTGACAATATTTGCATTCTCACTTGTTACATAGAAAATACTTGTATGTTCACTTATAAAATTGACCATATTTGCATATTTACTTATTTAAGTGAGAGTATTAGCAGGTTCAAGTAGTTAAGTGACATTTTTAGCATTTTCAATTATTAAAGTGTCATTATTTGCATGTTTACTTAGCAAATCGACAACATTGGCATGCTCACTTATTTAACAGACAATATATGCATGTTCACTTATTTAACAGACAATAAGTGTATGTTCACTTATTAAACTGACAATATTTGCATATTTACGTATAAACAGACAATATTTGCATATTTACTTATAAACAGACAATATTTTAATATTTACTTATAAACAGACAATATTTGCATGTTAACTTATAGACATACAATATTTGCATGTTCACTTATAAACAGACAATATTTGCATGTTCACTTATTAAAGTGACAATATATGCATGTTCACTTATTAGAGTGACAACATTTGCATGTTTACATATTAAACTTTTAATACTTGCATGTTCACTTAGTTAAGTGACAATATTTGCACTTTTTAAATTGACAATATTTGCATTTTCACTTATTAAATTTACAATATCTCCATGTTCAATTATAAAAAAGAGACAATATTTGCATTTTCACGTATTAAAGTCACAATATTTGAATGTTCCCCTCAATAAAGTGACAATATTTGCATGCTCCCTTATTAGACTAACAATATTTGCCCTATGCACCTCAAACTTCTCTGGTGTTTTAATGTAATCTATGAACTCCTGGACTTCAATCTTGGCCTCGTGCAGCCCTGCAACGTCCTTGAAACTAAACTTGCCCTCAAGAACATCCTCCGCCTTGCTAAACTGGTCACCATCAAAAAGGTCCATGAACTAAAACGAGAAACAGTTAAGAAATATCACTGACAGTCCATACACAAACAGTAGATCATTTCATTTATTAGCCACCCTCTGACAAAAGGAGGCTTGACGTCTGTGAGTAGTGTGTCTTCACAGGTTAACCTCTACAGTCCTCACAACACTTTCAACTTTAATTAATTTTTTCGTTTAAAGAATGTCTCCTTTTAGCGCAAATGCAGGAAAGTGTCGTCCTGAGTAGCATGTGTGGAGTGAACAGTCTAATCTGGGATGACACTATAGCACATGTGTGGAGTGAACAGTCTAATCTGGGATGACACTATAGCACATGTGTGGAGTGAACAGTCTAATCTGGGATGACACGATAGCACATGTGTGGAGTGAACAGTCTAATCTGGGATGACACTATAGCACATGTGTGGAGTGAACAGTCTAATCTGGGATGACACTATAGCACATGTGTGGAGTGAACAGTCTAATCTGGGATGACACTTTAGCACATGTGTGGAGTGAACAGTCTAATCTGGGATGACACTATAGCACATGTGTGGAGTGAACAGTCTAATCTGGGATGACACTATAGCACATGTGTGGAGTGAACAGTCTAATCTGGGATGACACTATAGCACATGTGTGGAGTGAACAGTCTAATCTGGGATGACACTTTAGCACATGTGTGGAGGGAACAGTCTAATCTGGGATGACACTATAGCACATGTGTGGAGTGAACAGTCTAATCTGGGATGACACTATAGCACATGTGTGGAGTGAACAGTCTAATCTGGAATGACACTATAGCACATGTGTGGAGTGAACAGTCTAATCTGGGATGACACTATAGCACATGTGTGGAGTGAACAGTCTAATCTGGGATGACACTTTAGCACATGTGTGGAGTGAACAGTCTAATCTGGGATGACACTATAGCACATGTGTGGAGTGAACAGTCTAATCTGGGATGACACAATAGCACATGTGTGGAGTGAACAGTCTAATCTGGGATGACACTTTAGCACATGTGTGGAGTGAACAGTCTAATCTGGGATGACACTTTAGCACATGTGTGGAGTAAACAGTCTAATATGGGATGACACTATAGCACATGTGTGGAGTGAACAGTCTAATCTGGGATGACACTATAGCACATGTGTGGAGTGAACAGTCTAATCTGGGATGACACTATCGCACATGTGTGGAGTGAACAGTCTAATCTGGGATGACACTATAGCACATGTGTGGAGTGAACAGTCTAATCTGGGATGACACTATAGCACATGTGTGGAGTGAACAGTCTAATCTGGGATGACACTATAGCACATGTGTGGAGTGAACAGTCTAATCTGGGATGACACTATAGCACATGTGTGGAGTGAACAGTCTAATCTGGGATGACACTATAGCACATGTGTGGAGTGAACAGTCTAATCTGGGATGACACTATAGCACATGTGTGGAGTGAACAGTCTAATCTGGGATGACACTATAGCACATGTGTGGAGTGAACAGTCTAATCTGGGATGACACTATAGCACATGTGTGGAGTGAACAGTCTAATCTGGGATGACACTATAGCACATGCATTAGCCTACTTTTCAAAGAGCATTATACATGTATTTAATTACTTACACTTATATGTTGCATAAAGCAGTTTTACAGTTTATCATTGCCCAAACGTTGAACTATTTAATTTTGCCCAAAATGAAATTATCATGCCTGACAAAGGTACATTCTAAACATAACACCAAGTTGCATATTAACATGCTGTAAAAGATAGAGCCAAAATGTATACCATTTACCATTCAGATGATATAGAATTTGATCCTTATACAAACTCAAAAATGTAACATGGCAATAAGACTGTTTCATCTTTCATTAAATTATAAGACTAATAATGAACTTAGGTCATAACAAATTGATTAAATGTTTGACAGATTTGCCTCACCTAAAAATCTTAAAACAAAATTAAAATAATTCTATTTTTTATTTTGCGCCCGAAGCAACAAATTTGCTGCGCACCTCTTTATTAAATGATTTAGTTTAATTTAGCCTACGTATTTTTAGACATAGACTGTTATAACGCTGTGCGTTATAAGTTTGGTTTATGGCAACAAAATGGCAGCTTTCGTTTGTCTTGTCATGTCGGCCAAAGACACAAATGGAAATTTTAATTTTCCATTGACATTAAGTCATTGCCTCACAGATGATTTTAGTAATTTTATACTTCAACAACAACTACATCAGGATGTGAAATGTCACCGATATGTGTACGATTTGTAAAATCTGCAATAAACTTGTTGGTATTGATAAAGTTAAAATATAAACAAGAGCACCGCAATACGGGTGCCAACGCTAGGCTGCGTGTGCATTTTTTTCATATTTTAATAAATAAATCTTGTCAGAAATTTTTAAAGCTAAAAATTAACAAGCAAATGAGTGTCGCCGTTGAACTGGACGAAAAAATGTTGAGTATCATATAAATTGTACAAGCCACGTATCTACTTGTTCAAACTGTCGATGGCTAAGTCTAAGGTGTACAGTATGCCTCATAAACATGAATATAACAGAAGTAAGAAAGCGAAGAAACTGTCTTGACATAAACAACTTTACTGGAATTCAATTGACTTTTTTGTTTAAAAACATAACTTTTACTACCCATTTCTTATTTTTCTTCCAGTAGGAAGTTATGATTTATTTACATTACAAAACTTAAACTTCTCATTTCTAATTTTAACAGTGCTAAACTAACAAAAGCAGTGCATTGAGTATTGTATAATACCATAACCTATGATATTTAGAACAAATACACATTCAAGATATTTCATATCAGTGTTTTTTTGCCCAAAATTACAGCCCCTTACATGCTGTGTCAAAATTGCAAAATGTAAAAAAAGAGCTGTTTCCCAATAGCAAAAAGTAACTCTGTTTTTTTCAAAAAAGTCTCGCCAAAATTTTCAAATAAATAAGTCAAACTTTTTTAATAAACTCAATTGCTTTATTTATTTTATCACACAGCAGTTTAATTCCTTAATTCTTTATAATATAAATTTAAGAAAGCAGTTAAACATGCACTTATTAACAATTGATATACTGTTATCTATAATCATAATACATGATGTAATAATGATTCCATTTTCCCACTTTCATGGTTTATCGCACATCATCCCCAATCAAAAAGGCGCAGGCTGTAAAGTATGATGTGAAGACAAATCACTGCTTATGCTTGATATTTATTGTATTATTTATTCTTTCATGTTATTTAACCATCATTGACAGAAAACTGAGCTTCTTATATAACTTTGATAATGAAAACTACAGTGTACCATGTTAAATTTAAATATTCACTACCTGGTGAGAGTTAGTAGAACAGCTATTGAAGAATCACTACCTGGTGTGAGTAAGTAGAACAGCTATTGAAGAATCACTGCCTGGTGAGAGTAAGTAGAACAGCTATTGAAGATTTTTTTATTTATTTTTACAAACATTGTATATGGGCTTAAACTCAATTATTACTTCTAAATGATCTTGTACTGGTATTTTGCAGATATCATGAATTTATTTTGCAAAATATATCAATTTACATAGGCAATACATGTAAAAAAAAATCGATTTTCCCGTTGCCTGTTATTTAAAAAAAAATAAAATAAAAAAAATTATTTTTATTTTACTCGCTCCATTTTTGGGAGGCAAAAATCCATAGAACAAATCAATTTGTTGTGGCCTTATCAAGACATTGTAATAAACAAGACAAATATTCAACTTCTTTGTAAGATATGTTCAAGTATAAACTCAAAAACAAGAGGGTCTGAAAGGCCAAAAGTCGCTCACCTGAAATACTAAGGAACTGCCCTGTTCTGTGCAGCCCAAGATAGCATTAGTTCAAATTTTCAAAGTTTTATGAAGAGTGAATTATAAATGTAACTTTGAGAGTGCTAACAATGTTTTACTATAGCCATATAGATATAGGGACAAATTCCCTGCTCCCTGGCAGCAATGTTTTTCAACAGACCAGAACCATTTTCGAACTCATCCAAGATATCATAGGAACAAATGTTCTGACCATGGTTCATGAAAATTGGACAACAAATGTGACTTTTAGAGTGTTAAAAAGTGTTTATTATAGCCATATAAGGAAAAATACACCGCCCACTGACAGCCATGTCTTTTAACCAACCAGAACCATTTTCAAACTCATCCAACATTTTATAGGACAAATCTTCTGACCAAGTTTTTATGTGGACAATAAATGTGGTCTCTAGAGAGTTAACTAGTTTTTATTAAAGCCATATGAAGAAAAATACACTGCCCCCAGCCCTTGCGGCCATGTTTTGCAACCAACTAGACCCATTTTCGAACTCGTCCACAATATCTTTGGACAACATTTCTGACCAATTTCACGATGATCGGACAATAAATGTGGCCTCTAGAGCAGGGATCATATTTTTTTCGGTTTTGTCGGTCCTTGACCGATTGGGGTCATGAAAGACCGATTGAAAATCCCAAACAGTTCGCTATAAAAATTCCCATGTCATGAAATCAATTACACAGTGTTCATGCTAACACACCCTAATGACATTCTTATCTCGATTAGGTGTGATAAACCATTCGCTGCAGTCTCTAAACCGGTCAGGACCGGTTTATTGCACGTCAGACCAAGAATAAAAAACTTGTGAACAGCGGATTAAAGACGCATCCGAAAAGACGCGTCTGAATGCACGCGCTGTAACTAAACAAAACTTGCCGATACATTTTCCACCAGCGTAATAATCTGTTAATATAATTATGAATGAAAGTCGCGGATCTGATAGACAAAACAGCCGAAAGGTATTTTTTTGGGCGGAACTTCACATAAAATAGTACACAAGAAAAATAATATACATTGAATAAATCTTTAGTAAAACCGTGTTAGAATCGAAATAATTTGTGTACTTTATACTTTGTTGTTGAATAACTCACGACCGGAAAATTAGATGCATGGTTTCAAATGCTTCGCTCTTGTGATTAAATCCCTACGCATCTATTAAAACTATCGGTATAGACTTACACAGATTAATAATATTGACAACGATGAAAAAAGTCTGATAAAACAGCACACGAAACAACAATGAAATACCAAATGATAAAACCAGTTGAGAAAACTCGTTTCGTTAAAAAAAATGCCTAAGGGAATTTTACTTGTACATGTATTATATCACCTTGAATGGCAAAAACAAAAGTATTTATTTTAACGTAATTTGTCATGATTTCGGATATACATTTTCGGTTACTTTTCCCCGTTTATATCCGGACCGATTAATGTTGCGGGAAAATATGATCCCTGCTCTAGAGTGTTAAGGCAAATGTTGATCCCGCACAATAAACGACACACAAAAGGTGATCACAAAAGCTCACCATGTGAGCTAATAAATAATCTCAGCAATGTGTGGATTACTTGGGAGAACAAATGTTCACATCAATAATTTATAAAGAGTGTGGATTACTTGGGAGAACAAATGTTCACATCAATAATTTATAAAGATACACTTTTAAAGGTTTTCAAATTACTGACTTATGAAATTTATAAGTAGTTGGTCCACAAACATGTTAAGTCATATGTGTAACAAGAGATGTGTTTCTCAGAAACACAATGCCCCGTACTGCGCCGATTTGATTTATGTATAAAAAAAATTATTACATCCCTTTAAAAAATATTACTTCCCTAGTGAAAATGATCTGTACCTGCCAAATGATAAATAGAAATTATCTATTCGTCCTTGACATAAAAACAAGGAGTGCGAGTCTCATTTTAAGAGTTTTCGGACTCTCAGACTCCAGTTAGGGTTGAACTCTGAAGGGTCTCGCCAACACTAATCACCTAGACAAACATTACCACCGTACCTCAGATATTTTTTCAGGTCTCTTGATTTTGGGTTTGCGGGTCTTCTGTGATGCTTCCTTGGACGTGTTGTTCATCTCCTTCATCCCCTCTCTCTGTACAGGCAATAACAGAAACAATATAAAAATTCAACATCTCAGCATCTGAGAAATATTTATGTCCCATATATATATTTTATGGGCTATTTTCTTTCTTGAGCAGGAGAAAAGCCAATTTTCCTGTGTGGAATTCTTTAAAATTATGCAATTATTCACCAAATTTAAAAATTACCTTTGAAAATTGCTTCCCTTTTTCTAGTTTAACATGAAACAAGAGGGCCTGAAAGGCCCAAAGTTGCTCACCTGAGATACAAATTAACAGACCTGCTCAGTGCAGCCCCAAGATATCATTATAACAAATGTTTTGACCAAGTTTCATGAAGATTGAACTATAAATGTAACTTTAAGAGTGCTAACAAGGTTTATTTCTATACCCATATTACGATCAATTCAACCACCCCTTGCAGCCATGTTTTTTCAACAGACCGCAACTATTTTCACACTGATCCAAGATATAATTTAAAAAATTGTTCTTATAAAGTGTTATGAAGATTGAACAATAAATGTGACAATAAGAATGTAAGCAAGTTTGTACTATAGCCATATTAGGATAAATGCTCCGCCCCCTGGCGGCCATGTTTTTCAAGCAACTGGAACCATTTTCGAACTTGCACAAGATATCATTAGAACAAATGTTCTGACCAAGATTCATGAAGATTGGACAATAAATGTGACTTTTAGAGTGTTAACAAGTTTTAACTATCTCCATATATGGAAAAATGCCCCGCCCCCTGTCGGCAATTCTTTTTTAACCAAACATCATTTTCGAACTCTTTTAAGATATAATAAGGACAAATTGACTGATGAATATAGGACAATAAATGTGGCCTCTAGAGAGTTAACAAGGTTTTACTATAGCCATATATATAAACATGTGAGGAAAAATGCCCCGCCCCCTAGTGGCTATGTTTTTCAACAGACCAGAACCATTTTCGAACTTATCCAAGATGTCACTAGGAAGTACGTTCTGACCAATTAACATAAAGATCTGACCATACATTTTGCCTCTAAAATGTTAACAAGGTTTTACTATAGCCATATAAGGTAAAACTCCCTGCCCAATGGCAGCCATATTTTTCAAACAACCGGAACCATTTTGGAACTCATCAAAGATAGCATTGGGACATATCTTCTTACCAAGTTTAATGAAAATCGGATATAAATAAGGCCTCTAGAGTGCTAACAAGGTTTTACTATAGCCATATATGGAAAAATGCCCCACCCTCTGTTGCCAATGTTTTTCAAACAACTGGAACTATTTTCAAACAGGTCCAAAATATCATTGGGACAAATCTTCTGACCAAGTTTTATGATGGTTGGACAATAAATGTTGCCTCTAGAGTGTTAACAAGGTTTCACTAAACCATATAAGGTACAAGAGTGCCAAACTGTCACAAAATACGCCCGTTCGAAGGTTTTGGACACCATTCTCAATGCTTGAAATGCACTAAGTGACCCGGCATGACCCATATTTGAACTTGACCTATTTATCATTTAGACGTAACATCTGACTAAATTCGGTGAAGATCAGATGAAAACTACTTTAATTAGAGAGCGGACACCATGCGTTATCCTTAAAATGCACTAAGTGACATCGTGACCTCGTTTTTGACCCGTCATGACCCATATTTGAACTTGACCTACATATTATCTAGACACAACTTCTGACCAAATAAGGTGAAGATCAGATGAAAACTACTTCAATTAGAGAGCGAACACCATGCTTAATGCTTAAAAAGCACTAAGTGACCTCATGACCTCGTTTTTGACCCTGCATGACCCATATTTGAACTTTAGCTACATATCATCTAGACACAACTTCTGACCAAATTAGGTGAAGATCGGATGAAAACTACTTCAATTAGAGAGCGGACACCATGCTAAATGCTTGAAAAGCACTAAGTAACCTCGTGACCTAGTTTTTGACCCAGCATGACCCATATTCGAACGTGTCCAATATATTGTCTAGACACAACTTCTGACCAAGTTTGGTGAAGATCGAATGAAAACTATTTGAATTAGAGAGCGGACACTGCTGTGGACGCCGCCCACCCGCCAAGGGTGAAACTTAAATACGTCCCGTTTTTAAAAACGGGCGTATAAAAATGCCCCGCCAAATGGTGGCCATGTTTTTTAATCAACTGGAATCATTTTTTAACCAGTCCAAGATATCATTGGGATGAATCTTCTGACCAAGTTTCATCAAGATAGAACAATAAATTCTGCCTCTATTGTGTTAACTAGAGCTTTGTAACGGACCTGATGAATGCCGAATTGACACAGAATATTTTGCATATTGTCTTCAAAAATACAGTTTTTAAAAAATGTTAAAAACGCACTAAGTGACCCTGTTACCTAGTTTTTGACCTGCCATGACCCAATTTCAAACTTGGCCTAGACATCATCTAGATACAGCTTCTGACCAAGTTTGGTGAAGCTCTGATGAAAACTACTTGAATTAGAGAGCGGACACCATGCTCAATGATTAGAACCTAGTTTTTGACTCGGCATGACCCATATTCGAACTTGACCTAGACATCATCTAGAAACAACATCTGACCAAGTTTGGTAATGATCGGATGATAACAACTTGAATTAGAGAGCGGACACTTAATACGGATCAACCGACAGACCAACTGACAGACCGTTAGACAGGCTCACTCCTATATAACCCCCGAAACTTCAATTGTGGGGGTATAACAACGTTTTACTGTAGCTATATATAGCCATTTTAGGAAAAATGCCCTGCACCCTGCCGGCAATGTTTTTCAAGTACACATGACCATTTTCCAACTAGTCCAATATATCCTTAAGACGAATCTTCTGACCAAATTTTCTGAAGATCAGACAATAAATGTAGCAACTAGTGTATTAACAATGCAAGTAGCAACAAGAGTGTTAACAATGCAAGTAGCAACTAGAGTGTTAACAATGCAAGTAGCAACTTGAGTGTTAACAATGCAAGTAGCAACTTGAGTTTTAACAATGCAAGTAGCAACTAGAGTGTTAAAAATGCAAGTAGCAACTCGAGTGTTAACAATGCAAGTAGCAACTAGAATGTTAACAATGCAAGTAGCAACTAGAGTGTCAACAATGCAAGTAGCAACTAGAGTGTCAACAATGCAAGTAGCAACTAGAGTGTCAACAATGCAAGTAGCAACTAGAGTGTCAACAATGCAAGTAGCAACTAGAGTAATAACAATGCAAGTAGCAACTAGAGTGTTAACAATGCAAGTAGCAACTAGAGTGTTAACAATGCAAGTAGCAACTAGAGTGTTAACAATGCAAGTAGCAACTAGAGTGTTAACAATGCAAGTAGCAACTAGAGTGTTAACAATGCAAGTAGCAACTAGAGTGTTAACAATGCAAGTAGCAACTAGAGTGTTAACAATGCAAGTAGCAACTAGAGTGCTAACAATGCAAGTAGCAACTAGAGTGCTAACAATGCACGTAGCAACTAGAGTGCTAACAATGCAAGTAGCATCTAGAGTGTTAACAATGCAAGTAGCAACTAGAGTTTTACAATGCAAGTAGCAACTAGAGTGTTAACAATGCAAGTAGCAACTAGTGTGTTAGCAATGCATGTAGCAACTAGTGTGTTAACAATGCAAGTAGCAACTAGAGTGTTAACAATGCAAGTAGCAACTAGAGTGTTAACAATGCAAGTAGCAACTAGAGTGTAAACAATGCAAGTAGCAACTAGAGTGTTAACAATGCAAGTAGCAACTAGAGTGTAAACAATGCAAGTAGCAACTAGAGTGTTAACAATGCAAGTAGCAACTAGAGTGTTCACAATGCAATAGCAACTAGAGTATTATCAATGCAAGTAGCAACTATAGTATTCACCATGCAAGTAGCAACTAGAGTGTTAACAATGCAAGTAGCAACTAGAGTGTTAACAATGCAAGTTTTGATTGCTGCACAGAGAACAAAAGGCGATCACAAAAGCTCACCATGAGCACATTTAGCTCAGGTGAACTAAAAATGACTCCTACATGGAAGTCTAAGCCCTTTTTTGGAATCAGGAAAAAACAAAAAGACTCAGCTAACTGGAATTTATGAATTGTAAACAACAACAATCATAAGAACGATTTCATTTTAAAGCACAAAAACAAGTGTAAGAAATTAACCCTGCTTTGGCAAAATGGGACTTGAGGCATCTATGTAAAGTGATGGGACTTGAGGCATGTATGTGAAGTGATGGGACTTGAGGCATCTATGTAAAGTGATGGGACTTGAGGCATGTATGTGAAGTGATGGGACTTGAGGCATGTATGTAAAGTGATGGGACTTGAGGCATGTATGTAAAGTGATGGGACTTGAGGCATGTATGTAGTGATGGGACTTGAGGCATGTATGTGAAGTGATGGGACTTGAGGCATGTATGTGAAGTGATGGGACTTGAGGCATGTATGTAAAGTGATGGGACTTGAGGAATGTATGTAAAGTGATGGGACTTGAGGCATGTATGTAAAGTGATGGGACTTGAGGCATGTATGTAGTGATGGGACTTGAGGCATGTATGTGAAGTGATGGGACTTGAGGCATGTATGTAAAGTGATGGGACTTGAGGCATGTATGTAAAGTGATGGGACTTGAGGCATGTATGTAAAGTGATGGGACTTGAGGCATGTATGTAGTGATGGGACTTGAGGCATGTATGTGAAGTGATGGGACTTGAGGCATGTATGTAAAGTGATGGGACTTGAGGCATGTATGTAAAGTGATGGGACTTGAGGCATGTATGTAAAGTGATGGGACTTGAGGCATGTATGTAAAGTGATGGGACTTGAGGCATGTATGTAAAGTGATGGGACTTGAGGCATGTATGTAAAGTGTTGCCATATTAGCCTGGGCATTTTTCCCAAGATTATCAGGGTTGACACTTTCATGGAATTTTACGTTTAAAGGAAGTCTCTTCTAAATAAAAAGCCAGTCTCGGCAGTTTAGTAAAAGATTAGGCTGTGTGGACTGCAGGCAGTTTAGTAAAAGATTAGGCTGTGCGGACTGCAGGCAGTTTAGTAAAAGATTAGGCTGTGCGGACTGCATAGGCTAGGCAGTTTAGTAAAAGATTAGGCTGTGCGGACTGCACAGGCAGTTTAGTAAAAGATTAGGCTGTGCGGACTGCATAGGCTAATCTTGCTTGGAAGACTCTTTAGACGCATGTGCTAAGCCCCATTTTCATAGAGTGTGACACACAATTATTAAGTTTTGAATACTTTTCTTGTTTGCATCATATGATAAAAGCTATCACAAAACCCTAACTAAGGATGCCTGCTAATGACCTTTTCTTTTGTGACATCGTTTTTTTTTATATAAATTTTGTTTCTTTCTTGTTACACAGCAGCATGTTCAATTGCTTATATGATTGCCAAGTACACTTTAATATAATAATACTTGCGGAGTAAAATAACTTTTTACATTTTTTTTTTAATTATTTGCAATTAATTTTTAGTGATGAGCAAAACAATAAACAAGGCCTCATAAATAAATAGGAATAGATTAAGACTTTAATACTTAAAACTTTTCGTACATAAAGAGGTATTAAAGGGACCTTTTCACTTTCTGGTAAATTGAAAAATTTGAAATAAATTATTACAGATTTCAAAATGTTTCTTGTTGTTATGATATTTGTAAGGAAAAAATAATACTGAACATTTCTCATCTAAAGTATCCATTATATGCATCTTGAGATAATTTTACAACCTGCAAATTATTAAGCGTTACAAACGCTTAACAATGCAAAAATTTGAAGAGTTCTGATGTCATCATTATATTTTGTGACATTACAAAGATAACTTACATTAAGTATAGAATAAACCACTTACTTTGTGAGCATAGATAGTCAAGTGGTTTCAGCGTTATTCTTTAACTCTAAGGCTCGGTGGTTCAAGCCCTGTTAAGGATGACTTTTTTCTTTGTTTAATCTAATTCTCGTTTTCTACTGAAGCTGTTCAGTTCCAATCTTTACATTTATCTATTTAAAGTATATAATGCCAAACTTCAAAACATGCCAAAATCTGTGAAAAGGTCCCTTTAAAGCACTTTAAGCATTAAGATGGCATACAATGAAAACTTATTTGTGTACAATAGCAGGTACAGTTAGGAGTTCTTGAAGGTAGACACATTTTTTTCTTCGTAATGATTGTGCTAAGAAATCGCAGAACACTCTTTTCAATTCTTAAATAAATGTTTTTAAGCATAAGGTATACACATGAATGAGAGTATACTGGTTCTATTAATTGACCTGTTTGATTGAAAAACAGAGACTAGCCCTGCCAAAAAAATGGCAGGCCCTTGACTATCCAAACATTGGCAGGCCCTTGACTGTCCAAACATTGGCAGGCCCTTGACTGTCCAAACATAAATGTTCAGGAGTATCAGTCCATAATTCGGGCAAGAAAACAACAGCGATTGTACAAAGTGGTACCTGTTTGTTGAGAAAGTCCTTGAATTCTTGTTCATTCTTGAACATCGTCGCACGCGGGAGTAGATTCATTAAGGATCGTTTTGACCAGAAGTATAATCCCAATAGGCCAAGGCTGATGGCGAACACAGCAAGCTTTTGAAAAAAGATTAACCACCTGCAACATAAACTCATATGTTGACGTTATCCGAACATACATGTAAGAATATGATTTGTTTAAAAACTGACATAACGTGGGGCATCTAAATTGCACAATACATGTGCATAGTATAATACATCTCTCTCCCAGTGGTACTCTTATTAAATGTTGGGGCTATAGGGGACAAAGCAAATAACTTAAAAGTCCCACTTTTGTACAGCAGAAAGTCAAGGCAAGTGGTAAAAGTGGCCCACTTTTGTACAGCAGAAAGTCAAGGCAAGTGGTGTACAGCAGAAAGTCAAGGCAAGTGGTGTACAGCAGAAAGTCAAGGCAAGTGGTGTACAGCAGAAAGTCAAGGCAAGTGGTGTACAGCAGAAAGTCAAGGCAAGTGGTGTACAGCAGAAAGTCAAGGCAAGTTGTGTACAGCAGAAAGTCAAGGCAAGTGGCTGCTCTAGACAGGTGGCTTCTTTTTAAGATGATAGTTAAGGTGAAAATATCGTTCCCATTCACAACAAACAAACAAACCCCTAAGGATAAGTTAACCTTCTTTGGGCACTTCATTAACATTCAAACAATCCCAAGCTTAGCACAACTTAAATCAAGCAATATGGTCTCCTACCGGTGAAACTCCACCATTTTCAGATTTATGTTTTTGGGGTCAGATTTTTTGTTGCTGTTGCCATAGCAACCAGAATTTTTGACGTATGAACAAAATAAAATGACTTGCATAATCTCCATATTGCCTTCTATACATGTTTCAGGTTTCATGAAAAAATATTAAGAACTTTTAAAGTTATCGCAGGATCCAGAAAAGTGTGACAGACTGACTGACTGACTGACATACTGACGGACACACAGAGCGCAAACCATAAGTCCCCTCTGGTTTCACCGGTAGGGGACAATAAGTTTAATGTTTTACAACATAGATGTCTGAATCCATATACAAACATTATCACTTTTTTAAAAACTCTTAACAGTTTCATTCTCTTGACTGGATCAGGCTGATTCAGCTAATATGAGGTACTTGTGTTTCAAGCTCATTGTTATTCAGGTGCACATTGCCACTGTATTTTGTAATGAAATGGCATAAAAATTGCAAGTTTCCATTCTTTATAATATTGCAAATAAAATTGCACTGCAACCATATAATCCCCCTAGGGCAATATACGGCAATTAATGACAGGTATTTTTTCCCTTCTTTGTCAAGCAGCCTTGGCCCACACAAAAATGAGTGGGGAACTGTTCAAAACTTAATAAATATCAGCTGCAAACTATTCAACATTGTTAAAAATGAGTTGCAAACTGTTAAAAAATATGAAAAAATGAGTTGCGAATTTCTTTATATTGTGAAAATTTATGTTGCAAACTTCTTTGTGAAAAATGGCCATTCTCTCAGAAGGAAATAACGCCCTCAATGCAGAAAGTCGCACATTTCAGAAAGCCTACCGTGCGTCCTCATACTGGTAGGGTATCTGTTCCCCCCGCGGCACATTGTATTCAGCTTCAAAGTCTCGAAGCTTGCCAAGGAAATCCCCAACCTTCGTCATCCTCACTGCCACCTTGTCAGGCTCTCCTGGCAGGACAATTTGCTGTAAAACACGAAAGATCTTTAAACCTCAAGGGATGACCATAAAAGCATTGTTACTTTTTTAGTCTTTCAGGGGTGTGATTAAAGAACTGCCTGAGAGGGAGGGTATTCCCTATTAAGATCAAGCAATGTTTGTAACTATTTGTAAAATTAGTTTGACATTAATAGGGAGGAAATCAGCTGAAAAGAGAATAATTCACATCCTTCTCTCTCTATCTCAGATACAAAAAATGCATGCTGAAGTCTCTAATAATGTCAAAGGAAACTTAAAGTTCAATATTTTACATTGTATCGGTCCATGTTAAAATAGATATCTTAAAGAGAACAATCATACTTTGAAAAATCATATTCCATATATATTTATTATATTCTTACATTTGCTTTTCATAACAAAAAGAAAATCTGAGAAAATAAAATGAATAAAAGACTATTGCCAAGCAATATAATTATGTCCCCTACCGGCTCCACCATTGTCAGAAATTCCACCACTGTCAGAATTTTTTAAATTTTTGTTTATATTTGTAGCCATAGCAACCAGAATTGTTGACGTAGGAACAAAATGAAATGACATGCATAATGCCCATATTGCCATCTATCCATTTTTAAGTTTCATAAAAAAATATGAAGACCTTTTAAAGTTATCGCAGTATCCAGAAAACCACCATTTTCAGCAGTATTTCTAGTCTATTTGTTGCCAACCAGAATTTATTCTTAGGAACAACATGAATTGATGTGCATAATGTCCATATTGCCATCTATCCATTATTTAACTTTCATGACAAAATATTAAGAACTTTTAAAGTTATCGCAGGATCCAGAAAAGTGGGACTGACTGACAGACAGAGCGAAAACCATAAGTTCCCTCTGGTGAAACCGGTAGAGGACAAATAAATGGTTTTGCACCATCATATAGTAAGTACGATAAATACTGAGAATCAATGAATATTTCGCACAATATTTTACATAATGCTCTCTGTTATTTTGTGTGGCACAATATATTCAATTTTCCTGCAACGATATCTATTCATACGACACAAAAACACTTATATGGTATGTGAAGTGTTGAATATATTGTCTAAAAAAATAGAATTGTGTATCTTGTTAAATCTATGTTACCAGACAACATCTTGAATTTTTGGCTACTGCTAAAAGGAACATTGATTTTTTAAGTGCTAATTTACTTTTCGAAATATTGTGCCGAATATTCGTTGATTTTGAGTTTTTATGGGCTTTTAAACAAAATTGGAACCGTTTTACACACTTTTATTTCATGTTTACCTCCAAAGGATGCAACTGTACAAATGCAACCTCAAGGTCATTGGAATAAGTCCTCACAAAAACTTTCTTCACCTGTAATATAAATAAAAGCTGAAAAAGCACCTGGACTGAAATTTACCAACACAACTTACTTTTTAATTCTTATCTTATTCTCATTTTCATATTGAATACTGTAACATGAATTTAAATACTGGTAGCATCTTTTAGAGCATAACCTGGCTGAATACTGATTTAAATGAAATTTATTTTTTAATATTTAAAAGTCATTTTAATTGTGGGTAAAAGATTAATCGAAGTCATACCCTTCCTTCTAGAAGATATTTTGTTTTGAATTCCTCCCACGAAATCGCAGTGTCTCTGTTAAAATCCCCAATTATAAACACTGTAAGAGAAATATAATAATAATACATGCATTATTATAATCAGTCAATATTTTAACATCAGGAATAATTGGCTTTCACAAATATAATCACTGTAAGGCCAAAAAAAAAAATAGTCTTGGTTCAGGGAACCCGACCGACCCTATTTTTTGCCCCCGACCCTAACGATTTTTTTGGTCCATGGAAAAAAATCTGATGGCGAAAATGCTAAAATCTCGTAAAATTTCATTGAAAACAGCCACCATTTAAATCTGGATTGGGTTTCTAAATTTTTCTCTTTGTTTCAATGAAAGTGTTCGCAATTTGAACAGTGAACAAAAACCGGTCTGCACCTGTATACGAGACATCGCTTGACCTTATTGTTATTGAAGTGCGCATGCTAGCTGGCCAATCAACATTGAGCTCTCTTACACATCAAATGACGTTGTTGAATGAAATGTAAAAATGGGTGGAGCTATGGAGTAATATTCGGTCATTCATGCGCAGATACTGTGCACTTTGAATACACAGTTAATATTGTCGTCTGCAAACAAAATAGCGGCCGGTCGCAAATGTCGTATTATTAAAGATTAAAAATGAAAAGAAGCGTGACAATAATTTAATTATTTCCAAGCTGTCTATTGATTTTATTGAATTTAAAAGTGATAATTAAATAATTAGTTCTATGTCGATGATGTTACAACTTTCTGCCAATTTCCGATCGAAATGAAAAGATGATAATTAATTAATTTGTTTGTTTTACTCGCACACTATGCTAACTGACAGCAGCGTATTTTAATCAAATGAAAATGTGAAAAACACGCGCGGTTTAATTGTAATTAAAGTTTTGAATTTTTAACACATAGGAAGAGTCATTCATCTAGTCTACTATAAAAATGGAAGTAACCACTTTGTCTCTACAGTCGCTAACATGGCGTCTTTAACCTTAAAGAGTCATAACAAAAAAAATAAAATTAAAACACAAAACACTAGAGCATTCCAAGAGTCATGGAAACTTGACAACAATTGGCTTCGCTTTGATAATGAATCAAAATCAATGTACTGTGAGGCCCTTAGCCTGTACAAACCAATAGCAACATTCAAATTTATGTACACTGCTCACTTCCTGTGTGATGCGCTCAAACCCATTGCCATTTTATCAAAAAATGTACCAGAAGAAAGACTTGTGCTATTCTGAGGTTACCCTTCTTTTGACAGCCACTATTCAGACTCTTGAGCACCTGTCGGAGACTAGGTCAGGTCTCATGATGAAAAAAATTCTGAAGGTCACACCCCAAACACCAGAGACTGATAAAGATGGCGTGTTCACTTTTGAATATGAAGGTCACACTATCACAGACAGACAAACAAAAAATGGTTGGCTCAAAGAAATTTTGGGCCAGCGCTAGCCCTGAAGAAGTGCATAAAGAGCTAGGAATATTGAATAATATACAACGACTAAATACCACATGTGCAATGTTAATCATTTGGTCAATGTTTAAACAATCATGGGTGCATTAACTGACCCTTTTTCACCCTGAAATCAGTCGACTGGTAAAAAAAAAAAAAAGAAAAAACCTACCTACCCTCCTACATTTTTCTGGCCATGTTCCCTGAACCAAGAATTTTTTTTTTTTTGGCCTAACAGAAATATAACAATAATACAGGCATTATCATAATCATACAATATTTAAATATCAGGAATATTAATAAATTAATCAATAAAAAAAACCAATAATGACAATAATTTCTTTGCTTTTAACTCAAGTCTATATTAAATACAAGGCTAGTGTTAAATTTAAGTTTATGAACCACCAGTACAGGAAGTGCTTTGTGCCAAGCAATAAACTCATCTGCATTTTACACTAACTTGGTATTCTATATCACCCATCAACATCTTGTACAATAAGGTCCTTCTTTTGAAAACAAACAAGCAAAAAATGGCTGAAGTTGCCAGAAAAAAAGTAATTGTAATCAATTTATTCCTCATTGTAGACAATATATTTTAATGTTTTAATAATAATGGGAATAATATATTCTAACAATTATTAATAACATAAAATTAACATGCAACAGGAAGCATTCCAGAAACATCCGTGCGCTGGAAAGTGCCCTTTTGACAAAATACTGCGCGTCGAAAGTGCCTTTTGACAAAAAAGCCCGCCTTCCCTTTTCAAATCCTAGCTGGAGCACTGCTCATCATCATCATCATCATCATCATCATCAACATCATCATCATTGTGAACCAACATTTTCATTATGTGGCTGCCATGTTTTTCTACGAACCGTAACCATTTTAGCCCTCAGCTGAGATATCATTTGAGCATATGTTCTGACTAAGTGTCATGAAGATTTGACTATAAATGTTACTCCTAGAGTGTTAACAAGGGCTTACTATTGACATATAAGGCAACTTGCCCACTCCCTGGTGGCCATGTTCTTCAACTGACCAGATCCATTTTG
The DNA here is from genome assembly GCF_020536995.1 of Dreissena polymorpha. Lineage (NCBI taxonomy): Eukaryota > Metazoa > Mollusca > Bivalvia > Myida > Dreissenidae > Dreissena > Dreissena polymorpha. Next base: position 86,214,732 of record NC_068363.1, on the reverse strand, counting down.
AAACTCAAACGCTGAGCTATCATAAGAAACTTATTAGATGTTACACATGTATAGGAACTATGCTATACAGTGTAAATGCTTAGCCAAATTTTAATTGTCCAACTGATTTCAATACTTATTTTGTTTTTTTGTTAGCAAGATGTTCATCAAATTTATTTTTTATTAAAGTGTTTGTGTAGTGGGTCTTTAACCCTTTCCCACTCAGAGCCAAAGTGGCAATTGCAAACAGCATAAAACCATAACAGCCTGCGAGTAACTCCCAGTCTGTTCAGGTTTTATGCTGTTTGCTGCTCATCAGTATCTAAGGGTTGGAAATGAAGCCTTTAAAACTTGAATCTATTAAGAATAGTCTTTAATTAAATTTAACTTATTAAGTGACTACAAACACATCAAAATAAGTATCTAGGTGGTAAAGTTTTAAAGGTAATTTTCTTTGCCAAATCGAGATACTACAGCACAACTTATTTAGCAACCACAAAACATGTGACTCACAGATAAACAATCCGAAGGCAACAAGAAACAGCTCTGGTCTGGGAATAATGAGCTTGAAAATCCTGCCATTCCTGGGTGGCTTGTCAGTGTCCTTTTTAGGCTGATTGTCCGGCGCAGAGCAATAAAATCTTGATCCTACAAAATGGAAATACACATGTAAACCAGTCATCTTAGCTATTTTACTGTTACCAGTCACCGGTAAAAAGCGATGGCTATTGAATTTTTTAATTGGCTACTTAACTATCTAATTGGTTGCTAAACTAACTAATTGGCTACTTAACTATTGAATTCGCTACTTAACTATCTACAACATGCATTTGGCAAAAAAACTTAAATCAGAAACAGATTGCTAAGAAAAGCACCTGGATGTGTTAATACATTAGTAGGAATTTTCATTTTCATCGAGATACCTACTTCCAAAAAGAAATGTATAGAGCTCAACATCACTAGTTATACTAGTAATGTCAATTAGTTTAGGACAAAATTCATTATCATATTGACATATAACAATGAATTATATTAGAGGTTGTTAGATTCAATAGCACAGCAAAAATGAAGAGGCAAAGAAATGATTTTTTTGCACACAGGTGTTAACCCATTTATGCCTAGCGTCTAGAAAAATGGCCTTGGCAAACAGCGTACACCCAGATGAGACGCCGCATGATGCGGCTTCTCATCTGGGTCAGCGCTTTTTGCTTTAAGGAATTTCCGTAAGAAATATTCTAAATATAGAAATAAATATACTAGACATCCCTAATTTTGGAAATAAATTGAGCCAATTTAGAAGGATGGGAGAGTCCACTAGGCATTAATGGGTTAATTGAGTGCACTTTTGAAACAATTGAAGATAACGTTCAACTTCATAATAATGTGATGGAGCTTAAGCTAAGCTTTAGTTCAGCTTCGATTTTTCAGCGAATCATTATTTTTAACATCATTAAGTAAAATGTTCCATTTTCGAATTACTGCAGAAATAAATAAATTACATATTATATAAGAATTATCAATTACTAATAATGTGCATTTTGGCTTATGATTCTGATCACAATTAGCGCCAACCTAGGAAATTTTAAGAATAATTATTTGTAATTAACAATTGTCAAGTTTTTATGTAGCAGCTAAGCAATATCTACCTTTTCAAATTATAAAAAAGAAGAGTTTCAAATCCTGGTGCTTATTCAATCACAATGATGTTATTATTTTGATGTTATATGAGCTATATACACTGTATCAATATGAAAAAATTTCATTTTATAAGCAAGACAATTTTGTGCAAGAATATAGAAATACAACAATTTAGTTTTCACATTTGTTTACAGTCTGCTTCTAGAAAATTATTTGTAAAAGTGCAGTCCAATACCATTTTTTTGCTATGTGAAGTTATGCAACAACAATAAAGACTCTAAGAGACAGAAGTGATTCTGTTTTGCTATGGGAAATGTATAACAGATGTAACAAGGGACAAAATTGTCACAAAACCAGGTTTTCATTGTGAAAAAAAATCTGATAAAGGGAGACAACTCAAACTGAACTTTTGAAATGAACAAACAAAATTAACCCCCTTTGTAAGTTTGTTTTAAAATAAATCTATTTTTAGTCGTGGCGACCTTGACATTGGAGATATTGACGTGATTCTTTCGTGCGACACACCGTCCCATGATGGTGAACAAATGCGCCAAATGATTTTAAAATCTCATAATGAATGACATAGTTATAGCCCAGACAAGCTCATTTATGGCTATTTTTTACCTTTGAACTCAAAGTGTGACCTTGACCTTGGAGATATTGACGTAATTTTTTCGCGCGACACACCGTCTAATGATGATTAACAAATGTGCCAAATGATTTTAAAATCTCACAATGAACGACAAAGTTATGGCCAGGACAAGCTTGTTCCGCCTGCCCGCCAGCCAGCCCGCCCGCATTCGCCAATCTAATAACCACTTTTTTCCTTCGGAAAACCTGGTTAATGAATACCAGTGACTAGCCTTTATCTCATGTACATGTATAAACAAAGAGACGTACACTTAACACTTATACAAAACGCATTTAAACACAACAAATTTTATTCACAACTAAATTTCTTACAGAAAACTGTGTGTCCCACTTACCACAAACGATCTGCGTTGCTTGAGTCATCATATCGAGCTGTCTTTTTAAACACCTGGTCTGACAGTATGTCTGAAACAAAGTGCATATAATAAGAGGCGGCACAACCAGGTCAAAAGAAGAACTGCCACTGTCAAGTATGGAATAACCCCGCCATACCGCCATGTCACAAGGCATTAGAAGTTCAGTTTTAAAAACTGAATTCCCATCAATTCAAGCTAGATAGAAAGCAGGGAATAATCTAGAATTTAATATCTATGGGTCCCTGAACTCGCAGATTTTAGACCAATAAGTCCCAGGCCAAAATTAATGAGTCCACCTTGAAAAAGAATGGGTCCCAAATTTTGCAAGATACCAAGTAGTGAAGAAAATATGTCTAAATCACACTAGCTCAATAACTATACTTGCATTAAACTTTTAATTATCTCAAAAACTTGTTAAAACCAAAAAGACAAATTCAGAGTTCACTATCTTGTTTGCCTTCACATAGGCTTTAACATTATCTGTTACATGAATGTTAACTGTTACAACATTTCAACTTGATTCAAATCGATGATAATATTATTGTTAACATCCGAATTGCGAGCTTGATAATATTATTGTTTACATCCGAATTGCGAGCCGTTGACCTACCTTTATTAAAGTTTAGATTTGTTTGTTTTGGATTTAGCTTCAACACCTTATTTTGGAGGCATTTTTTCTGTATTATTTATGAAAGTTAAAGCAGGTTTTCATCCGGGGACTCTAGAAAATATCATAACACATTCTATAATCTATTTAAAAGGTCGATTCTAATTGGTTTGTATTATACAGCAGCGGCTCGACTAGAGCCAATCAAAAGACTTGTTGGAGTCTTCAAGCCTCATTTGGTTAAACTCAGCGATCATTGCTACACTCTTGACTCGTACACAAGATGGTTTGTACTTATCGTGATTCGTGTATGCGTTAAGGGATACAGTTCAGCAATGCGTCCGAGTGGACGCACATATTTCAAAACGATGCGTCTATTTGGATATTTGTGAGTCATAGACGCGGGACGCACATGTAGATTATTCCCTGAGAAAGTATGTTTGATATGGATGTATTAAGAAATGGATCGAGACAGGATTATGCGTATCTATGCGGGAGAGGGTAAAACCAATTTTTTAAATGTCGTTATCAATGACTTTATTGCTATTATTTCTTGAAGAGTCATTAATATGTATAGACTGGATCTGAGATATGCTCTGTTTGAGCTGCCATTTCATGTCAGGTGGATGGATGGTTCAATAACTGAATGAAGATGTGTCTTAGAGGTTAGTATCATGGAATTATGGGCATTTTCTGAAACAAAAAGACAATGTATGGTGGTAAACAAACTATATTAAAACACTAAAGCCATTGCAAAAGCATATGAGCCATCGCAAAGATAAAAAAAAATGCTGTTAACCGAACCACACAATTTATTTTGTTTGGCCCTAATACCCCAGAAACACTAATTTGCACTACAATGTAGATGCAATAACAATAACAAGTGCGACAAAAGAAGAATTTAATTTTGAAAATTAAATTAATCCACTGTTGTTAAATGTACAATTAAAGAATCTATGAAAAGAGGTAAAAACAATGCAGGGCCTCTATTTTCCAGCTTTGGCGACCAAAAATAGCGAATGTAGGGAACCAGATATGCTGATTTTCTTATCTTACGCGCAGTTCATTGCCTCACTAGCTTAATGATCTCGCAAGACTATGAGAGTACACAACTGTATGAATATTCATGCACTATTTTAAGATTGATGTTTTTCCAATATTTTATGTCGAAGGAAAAATGTTTTGTAGGAGTATATGTTAACTTTTTGAACGTGTCATCAGTTGAAATATTAACCTCTATGCGGATCAAATATTAACTCGACATTCTGTCTGACTAAGAAAGAAAATCTGTCGGACCAGCAAGCACTTTAACAGACATGTCCAACAGTCTGACGTCGTTTTGGAAAGACTGAGATAACTAAACAGGGGCGAAGTCTGTAGAAAAGCACAGTAAAATATACTGTTAGAAAATTAAAAGACATATATAATGCAAGTAAATAGAAGATATGAAAAAAGTTAAATTAATCTTTCAGTTTCTCTAAATTTGTGCAGTGAATCGACTTTTCGAAGTTTTGTCGACCTCCTGCCTATTGCAATCGAGTACTCTCGCTTTTCGAATGTGACCTCTCGACTCAAGGTTAACAGCGCGTGTAGTGTATGTCATTTGTGGGTGTGTATGGAACTATCAGCTTTGCGTGGTTCAACACGCTATAAATAAACCATTTTGACATTGGTTGAACGGGAATGAAATAAATCTTTAAAGGTACATCGTTTATTGCGGCATTGTTTGAATTAATTCAGAAATTATTTTAGTTGTTTCCTTTACCGCTCGACTCAAGTTAATTGGAGTATATCGTGTAAGTACCTGTTATCGAACAGCCCCTATTATCGGACGTTTTGTTTTTGTTCTGTATGCACATGCGCAAAAGTGCGCATGACGTCACATTAATAAACAAATGGTCGCACATGAAGTCCATGACCTACTTGCCTACTTAGCTTGAAACAAATGCGCCAAAAACAGGTTAAAGGGATGCATTTATTGTTATTTACACCGTTTTATGTGTTTTTTGCTATTACTTTTTGAATGCATTTATTAAAACGTACATTTACACAACAAAAAGCATATTTCCGTTTGCAATTTTGATTGCAGCAGACGCAGATTTTTTCGCCGAGTACGGGTCACGTGATAGTCATGTGACTTTGTATATACTGGAGTAGTATTTATGAAGTGTCGGGTAATAGGTCATATTTACAACAGCCGCCATTTTTTTTGTCTGCTAGAGTTGACAATAACCAGGGAATCATTGTTATAAATTCTTGAAGGAAGTTTGCTGGAAAACTTAACAGATAAATCATTCAATGATTGAACTGTTAGTCATTTGTTAAAACAAAATGTTGTTGTCATTTTAAGTGTTTCAATTTTAAGGAAATTTAACGTTATTTCTTAGGTGTTCGATAACTGGTTCGTCCACCATATATTGTTTTCTACAGTACATGGTTATCAAATAAGCTTTTGTCCATTAATTAGGTAGCACCTATTATCATATTTTATATATTTTTCGCATTTCAATTCCAATTTAACAACACAAATTAGCGATCACCTACCATGTTCAGGAGTCTACTGGTCTTGATGACATTTCTAGAAGTTCTGTCAGTTCGAGTGTTCAAGAAACACTGAATCTGGCGCATGTTTCCATTCTGAAGAAATATTTTATTTCGTCCACAGCGTAGTTGGACATTATATGCATTCAAAAGTGTCATTGTTTTTTTACTTAAATCACACTTTGTCTTTCAAAAGTAAAATTTTCTGCAATTACGTAAACGACTATTGTGTTCTGTTGTGGAGTCGGACATTTTTATTTTTTAAATGCTTGATTGGTCGAAGTAAGTGTTTCACGGTTAAACCGGTTGAAAAGATGAACATTTCAGTGTAAAGTCGATCGGGTAGTTCCGGATGTTGTGTTGTTGTTTTTATCGAGTGCACCGGGATTGTCTCCCATATGGCCATCGCCCACAGAAAGACGTGTTAGTTGGTTACGGGGGATAGTGCAAGATACAGAAGACACCCCGTTCCAGAGGTGAGGTCTTTAAGTGCCCGGTGTATAGCACCTAGTACACAGCACCTCGGTTTAACGTCTCAAGCGAAAGACGAGTTAGTAGGTAAGGTGCAGCGGGGGATCGACCAGCGATCTCTGGATTGTGAAGCCAGTGTGTTACCACTAGACCACGGATCCGCTACATTGGGTAGTTCCGGATCTATCTATCTATCTTTTAATACTGCCGGAACCCCTTGCGGGTACTATTGGCAGGTGCGCCTGTCAGTGCAAGAATAAAAGGTTTTAAAGCATTGAGAGGGAGACTTCAAAGCATGAAAGTGAGGTGAAGATAAAAGTGTGATAGTGTTAAAAAAGAAGAAACATATTTATAGGTTAAAAGTTGTTAAAAACACTGTTTTGTGCATTCAGGGACGACTGGGGAGAAGAGTGGGGCTAAGGCAACGCTTGAACCCCTCTAGGTCTGCCTGCTGTACAACTGAGGCCGGTAGGCTGTTCCAAAGAACTATGGTGTAAGGAATGAAGGAATATTTAAAGTAGTTGGCTGATGTATGGACTTGTCTGAATGAGAGTGGGTGCATATGACGAGTCATCCTCGTAGGCCTCTCAAGATATGATGGCGGCGAAATGGCTACCAAGCCATACACAATTTTGTAAAAAAGGGTCAGTCGGGAGAGGTCACGTCGGTCCTTCAAAGTCTGCCAGCCAAGTTTAGTCTGCATACCGGTAACACTGCTGAAGAATGAGAAGTCGTTTTTCACCCAGCGGACTGCTCTACGTTGTACTCTTTCTATTTTGTCACTATTTTGTTTGGTATGTGGACTCCAGACAGAGGACGCATATTCTACCTGGGGTCTAACTAAGGTCTTATAGGCTACTTCTCTGATGTTTTCATTTTTAGTCTGTATATTCCTGCGGATGAAACCAAGAGATTTATTAGCATTCGTTGTAATGTTGGTAATATGTTTGTTCCAAGAAAGATCATCTGAAATGGAAACACCTAAATATTTAGCACTGTCTACAACTTCAAGGATTTGTCCCATGTAGCCTGTAATTGAAGATGAATTTATGTTTTTTCTTTGAAATAACAAGGACTACACATTTATTAGGGTTAAACTCCATGTCCCACATGTTTTCCCAATGTACTAATTTGTCTAAATCATTTTGAAGAGAGGCACAGTCTTGCAAGTTGTTAATAGCCAAATATACAGCAGTGTCATCTGCAAACAAACGAACTTGAGAAGAGATAGAGTTAGGAAGGTCATTTATGTATAAAAGAAAGAGTAAGGGACCAAGTACTGAGCCTTGTGGCACGCCCGATGTTACAGGGACTTCTGATGAGCATTCTCCTTCCAGAACAACTGTTTGCGATCTGCCTATGAGAAAAGACTTAATCCAGGAAATTGTAGATATGTTCACTCCATGTTGCTGTAATTTAAAAAGTAATTTAAGGTGGCTGACTTTGTCGAAAGCTTTGCTGAAGTCTAGATGTATAAGATCAGTTTGATGACCATTTGCGAGGTTGCGAGCCAGTTCATCGACAAGTTGAATAAGTTGGGTTTCGCAGGATCGACGTTCCCTGAAACCATGTTGAAGATCATACAAAATGTTATGTTTATTAAAATGTGCTGTGAGGTTAGAAGGTACAATATGCTCTAAAACTTTGCAAAGAATACATGTTAGTGATATTGGTCTATAGTTGGCTGGATCTTCTTTATTTCCTTTTTTGAACAGAGGTACAACATTTGCAGAGGTCCAAATCTTTGGTAACATGCCTGGGTCAAGAGATTTCTGAAAAAGCAGAGATAGTATAGGTGCAATTTGTTGACGAAGATTTTGAAGGACAAGTGGCCTGATGTTGTCTGGACCTGCAGCTTTGTGGGGTTTCAGATTGGAAAGGAGCTTCAAAACACCGTTGACCGAGATAGTGATTTCTGGCATGATTGGGTTTTTGCGACTTGAAGAAGAATGAACATTAGAGTTCTCCAGGGCTGAAAGGCAAGATTGAGATAGAGTTAGAGGGGACATGGGGCTAAAACTGACTGGAATTGCTGGTTCAGGATATTGGCTTTGTCTGTGTTTGAAGATTTTGTTGTACCTGAAATTTTATCATATAATGTTGAAATACCGCATGCATATTGTTTGGCGCTCTTGATAAGACTGAAAAGTTTTTTGGAGTTAAATTTTGAGCTGGATTCATCTGGTTCTCCATTTTGGTCTCTTATACCTAAAATATATTCAATGTAATTATTATACGATAATTTGATGGTCTTCTTGATCTGGTGTTTAAGATTTAAAATTGTTGATTTAATTTTGCTGTTCCTCATTTTCTTCATTTTATTGTGGAGTTTGTCCCTCTTCCTTATTAGGCATTTGATGGGCTGTGTTATCCACGGAAGGGAGACTTTTGGACCTATTCTTTTTGTGTGGACGTAATCTGAAATTCCTGTAGTAATATCATTACACAATTTCTCCCAGATGACTTCCACGGGAGCTGTTGAGTAATTTGACAAAATATCATTAGACATATTGTCCATGTACTATTTGAATCCATCCCAGTCTGCTTTCTTATATAAATGTACTGTTCTAGGTTTTTGACACATTTGTTTTGGTTTAACACTGGCTGTGAAGGAAACAATTTGATGGTCTGAGATACCTGGAAGACAAGAAATATTATTTATTAGTGTGTGATTTGTAGTGAGAAAAAGATCAAGAATGTTGTCGCCTCTTGTAATATCAGTAACCATTTGAGTCAGTCCAAAATCTGAAAGTAAATCGATGAAATCATCATAAAGGTTAACAAAATTACAGTTGGGTTTAATAGATAGAACATGATCTGTATGATAATTTTGGGTAGTTGAAGTCACCTAGGATCCAAAGATTTCCTTTTAATTTACATGCATGATCTAAAGATTTTCTAAATTCCAACGCGCTGTTGATGTCTGCTTCTTTAGGTCTGTAATAAGCTGCAATGTATAAAGGTTTACATGATTCAAAAAGCAATTTTACCCATATGATCTCGCAATCTGTTTTGAGTTGTTTTTGCTTGGTGGCGATAATGGTACTTTTGACGAGTATAAATACTCCGCCTCCTTTGCCTGATATGTCTTGTCTAAAAGAAGAATAACCTAAATCTTGTGGAAAAAATTCACTATCTTTGTGATCATTATGTAGCCACGACTCTGTTCCTACAACAATATCTGGTCGGTGGTGATCGAGAACAGCTATAAATTCAGGCTTTTTATTAACTATGGATTGACAATTTACTAAAATAACTTTTAATTTTGGATACTGTTTATTGTATGGAACTTTACAATTTGTTTTTGCTGGCGTCCCGGTACTTTGGTCGGGTAAGTCAGTGTGAAGGTCACTCAGAATGGAAAAGCTATTTTGCAAATCCACAGATAAAGATGAGTTGGTAGAGAAATTCACCGCATCACAAATCGAGCAAACCCAGGAGAACGACGCATCACGAGCAACAAGATCATCATATGAAGTCTGACTGATGTCCTGGCAGCTGATGTGAAACCAATTACTGTGAAACCATTTATTTTCGACAGCACAAAATTTCGTCATTTTTATAAAAATGACGATTTCGTCAGCACTTAAATTCGCCGATTTCTGATTTTGAATTTAAAAAAAATTGCGTCAGTCAATATCCGATTTGTGTGTAATACAAATTCGCGATCAATCGCAGTTGCAAAAAATCGTGGTACGAATGCGGGAACACAGTTGAGAATCACTGCAGGAGGTGGGGCCTGTTTGTCACATGCCAATTAACTAGTCTTTTGTTATCAAGGGACAGTAATGGACCCTCTTAATGTATGCAATTCACACGTTCATTGTTATGATTAGCGGACAAGTGGGATCGAATAACCGTTAACGAGTGTTTGTAACAACGAAGCCAATTGCCAATTAGTCTTATTCTATTATTATAATTGCCATACTGATAACAATCGTATCGTAATCTGGAGGTTCCAGATTGTTAAGTGTTTTTTTTTCAAATAAAATTCTTTTTTATTCTGATATCGACATTAAAATTATAAACTCTATGTGTGTGTTTGTTGTTAAAAAGTAAACTACCGGTAAATAAATCAATAATGTCAATAATTTAAAAATAAATAAATTGATACATATAAAATAGTAATAAGTGTGGTTAAAACGCAAACAACAAACAGCAATTAAAATATTCTTTATTAATTTGTGATAAATACGCATGTTGATCACACATCGTCACCTTTTCATTTGGTTTATTGTCTTTCATCGGCATTCGCTGCGTGATGGCTAATATGCAACACCCCTGAAAAACACAATGCACCTAATGGGTAATAAAGTTATAAACAATTAGCGCTTATTCATTACCATTCTACATAAACGAAGTCAACGCATTCGATACAGCTGTACTGCACACGCGTTTTAAAGAAGTGTAACGTGTCAGTTAAGTACCTTGTGTAATCTACATCCCTTTGTGTCAAAACCGGATTAATCTTGATTACGAAACAGCAGTGAATGTGTGCATGGATTATGTTGGAATTTAATGCCTCATGTCTACGGTAAAGTTTTAAAATATTGTTCAACTTAGTGTTTGTTTTTGTTCAAACATAGAGCATGATTGTTCGTTAGGATCTTAAATTCGCCGATCGGTCGACTGACGAAATTTATGAAAATTAATGCCTGACGATTAATAATGGTTTCACAGTAGTACAGGAGTCACATTCAAGGGCTGGGTCATTATCTCTGACCTCAATGTCACAGGAACCCCATGGATACTGAGGCCCGGGGTTCTTTTCAACATCGGGAGACAATGACATAAGCAGAATACATAAATAGAGTAATGACATGTTACGTGATGGTTTGACTGGTGGGGTAGGGCCGCATCGACGCATGCTTTTCAAAAGACTAGCGCAGGCGACTGTTCTTGTTGGACGTAAGCTATTAGCCTGTTTACTCATAAAAGGACGAACTGTGTCAGCCTCTGACTGTGGAAACAACCTCAGATAGAAGACTGTTATGAATACTGGTAACAAAATACCTGTAAACATCCTGCTAAGAGATATGTAAACAAACAAAAATGGCGGGTGTTGAGGGTCAAGGTCACGATTTTACCTGTGTCAGTGTATGTAAACACCAAAAGTAGGAAAAATACGCACAAATACGGCTAGGTAAGAAACCATAGACCAAGGAACAACCTACAAACGTGTTACCAATTGATATTAGCACATGGAATAATCCCTGAATGTCAAAAAACAATGTTTTTTTTGAAAATTGAAAGAGCGAAGAAAAATAGCTGTTAGTTAGCACGACGCATGCGCAATGCGTTTCTCTGATAACCAGAGATCTCGGGTAATTCCGAATCAACTCTATGATTTAATTAAAATATTAGTCTAAAAGATATTGCCATATCAATATAACTGTGATTTTTGGAAAATGTGATCAATTTCAAGCAATTACACAGTTTTGCTTCTTATATCAACGGTGTTTTCTTTGAAAATCACACTTTGGTAACTATGGCAGTCGTGTCATTTTACCGTCGCACCGTCTGTCTAAAACACGCGTCAACAATTAAAAGACGATTTAGAAGCACATTTCCTCGGTAAATGTTCGTACATTTGGTATGAATTTGTTTATTTATTATTTTATTTTTTTCCTGTGAGTGCTTTTAGTATATGTTTATGATTTATGGAAATAAAAGCATGGAAATTGCACCTCGTGTACATGTCAGTTGCGGATCAGCTAATTGGGGAAAATCTCAAAACAGCTTATTATTGTTTAAATACTGTGTTAGTAATATTTTGAAGCTCTAGCTACCACAAAAGTTTTTGTATATATATATATATATATATATATATATATATATATATATATATATATATGAAAGGAAAAGTGCCTAGTTTCTCATAAATTTGATATAATGTTTAATTGGAATTATTTAATTATAATACTATTTTGTGACTTCAATGTCGGGAAATACAGAGAATAAGATTGAATATTGTTTATTCTGTCTGTCTTTCTGCCCCAAAACTTTAACATTGCTCATAAAATGAAACTTTATGGACCTGGTTCTCCAAACTTTACATGTTCTTGCATCTGATTGAGATCTATTATCCAAACCAGTTATGAGGCATTAGGTCTAAGTCACAAGGTCAAGGCTAACACATACAGTAAGCATTTGTTGAATGCATCTTGGTTTGTTTGTATGTTTATGTGTTAAGTAATAAGTTATAACGTATAAAGGTATAAAAGCGGAATAATAAAAAAACCAGCAGAGTGCTAAAAACTGTACTATAGAAAAATATATGGATTAATAAATAATGATAAGATGTTACTAGTGCTGTAAGGAGATTGGTAATATTTTAAATATTTATCCTATTTTTAATGTGTATTAATGCTGCATTTCAGATAATTGTCAAGTTGGACTAATGGGTCCTAAAAAGCACGGGTGCTCTGCACAGTCATTGGCAAAGAGGCTGAAGCGGATACTTTTATATATTTTTACATTATTGTTATCCTATTATTGTTAAATGTTGCCATAATATGTTATTTACCAAAAATTTAACTTGATATCTAATATTGTCTTCCATTTCTTTACCATTTTATCCCAGAGGTACTGGTTTATGTTGTGTTTTGTTATTTTTTATACTTTTATTACATTATTTTTACATTATTGTGATCCTATTATTGTTACATGTTATCATACTATGTTATTTACCAAAAAAGTAACTTGATATCTAGTATTGTTTTCCATTTCTTTAGCAAATTTATTCCAGAGGCACTGGTTTATGTTATACTTTTTATGGATGCTTTTATATATTTGACATTATTGTGATCCTATTATTAGCAAAAACATTCCAGAGGTACTTGTTTATGTTCAGTTGTCATTTTTATTCCCCCGGATCGAAAAATCGGGGCATATTATTTTTTGGCCTGTCTGTCATTCTGTCCCAAAACTTTAGTTAAAGTTTTTTGATAACTTTTGCAATATTTAAGATAGAAACTTGATATTTGGCATGCATGTGTGTCTCATGGAGCTGCACATTTTGAGTGGTGAAAGGTCAAGGTCATCATTCAAGGTCAAAAAAGCTAATCCAAGGAAGTAATAAGCTTTAAAGGGAGATAATTATCTGTACCTGCCAAATGATAAAAAATCAAAGCAGCGCAATAGGGGGCATTGTTCCTGACAAACACATCTCTTGTTATAAATACATTTATATAAAGTTCTGTATTTTTTAGGACCTTAGTTATAAAAATATTTTCTAGCCATACATAAAATGTTCTAGTCATAAGCATATATGTGATATTTTCATACAGTTTGTACATTATAGTGATTCTATTGTTGTTAAATGTTATCATATAATGTTAATTCCCAAGAAGGTATCTTGAGTTTATCAATAAATTGCTTGTATTTGTGTTTGTTTTATATAACCAATAATACAGAGGAATCCATTTCAAATCAAAACATAAATACTTTCCAACAGCTTTATTCTACTGTGTACATCCACACACACAATGATGTTTTTAAATTGTCAAACAGTTATTAAACAGAAACAAACGAACCTATCTGATGTTTTATTTAATACATGCATCATTTGTTTTGACAGTCAAAATAAGTTTTGAGATAATCCCTGACCTACATCTTCCCAATAGTCCGAGTGATCCGAAATTACCACACTCGATTCAGAACTAGCCGACTTTATGCAAGTGAATAAGTTCAAATTGGCATCAGAAATGTATTGGTAAGTATTAATAAATTAATATGGCATGAAAGATAAAATATTTTGCCTCAACAATCCAAGTATTTTGAAAGCAATTGCTTTCTTTTAAAAATATTAACACCATTATTTACGCTAGCGATCCGGACCTACCCGACCGACTGTATGAGTCCAAACACCGCGTCTCTTCGAGAAACAAACAACGCCCTGAAAAGCAGGTATATTTGTATCATACCGCTACATTCATAACTATCTGATAATATGATATTAGTGGCTACCAAATTAATGGAAAAAGCTTATGCATATATATTATATTACCATTATATTGTGTACAAAACATAACAAGGCTTCCAATAAAAAGTAATGCATCCAAACAAGTAAATTATTGTTTGCTTGATGAAATAAAGTGTTCTATATTTGCCAAACTTTATGACCTGATATCTAATAATTGTATGCTTTCTTTGCCTTTGAAATTCAAAGCTGGTTTAGTGGCGTCAGCGTAGTGGATATGGAATCCGCTTAGCGACTGTGACAGTGTGGGGTCTCGGTATTTTAATCCCTAAAGTGGGAGTGTTCTTAAGATCCTCCCCAGGAAGCAGGTCGTTTCATAAAATTTCTCAATTCAACTATTCTAGCATAAACTGATTTAACATAAAAAAAGTGATGTGTCTAATCAATTTTGATAAATTTATTATTATCAACTGAAGAACAGCGTACTTGTTTTGCAATTGAAGTATCCCATAAATACAGGTATCTCAAAGAGTTTTAATTTCCTTTTGCAAAGTAGTGTTGCTTAGTAGAAATAATGTTGCCACGTAAAAACTAGCCATTGTGTAGCAAATCATAAATTACAGTCTAAACTGCATAGTTTGTGGCTGTAATGTAACGATTTGAATGCAAACAAACAAGATGTTATATCATCCATATTTTTTATTTATACATTTTAATAACACATAAAACAAACATAGATGTATCAGTAATCATTTATTTAGCGTATTTAAATGTAAGTGAGTGTCTTCCTATGCAAATATAAAGGTATATGGTAATGTGTAGCGATTAGAACCACTTCAGTCATTTATTTGCATGTATAAGAATAGTAGAAAACTACAAAAAACTAAAACAATGTAATTCAGTAACTTACAAGAATATTTACGTACATTTGCTAACAAAGTGATGTGTATATTTTGAAACACTGTGAAATCAATGGCTTATGTATCATAAACCATTTAATATATGTATGAAAAATATAAGTATAATACAGCACAGTATGCAGTTTGTTCAATACAATATCTTTTACGCAAAATTGAATTACGTTTTGAAAAATGCTGGTTTTCATTGTCAACATTTATCAAGGAACAACAATTAAGTAACTGCCAATTGATTAATTACACAATAAACAGGAAATCATCTTTATGCATTAACTAAGCAAGCTTGTTGTTACTGTTTAGAATTACACTGTCTTACTTTAAAATGATCACAACACAGTGGTCTAGTAGTGAGTGCCTTTACATACTTAGTTTTTTTATTACTAGTTTAACATTTATTTGCATGCACTGGTCGACAAGCAGACTACATATGATTCGTATTTCTTCAACATGTGTATTGCCTTCTAATTGTTAGTTTTACAACACTTTGACAATGATTGCACATCTGATCTGTTTAACAAAACAGCTGATTTTTGTATACAGACAGACAGAAATAGAATCGTCACAAGTTCACATATGTTCCATCCAAGTAAACCAAGAGAACCAATGAACAAGATCACAATAGGTTGTATCTTTCTTCCCTGGAAACTTTGATAGCGCAAGAATCACACCTTTGTTGATTTCTGAATACTGTCAATTTCGCTCTATGGAATGGCTTATGTGATACCCAGCGCTTGGCAGAACAGCTTCTAAAAATGAAAAACCAAAAAAAAACACAAAATTTGATAAATAAAACAGGCATTCTGCAAATGTCCTGTTTAGTCTATTTTGAACTAACGGATAGATTGTGGTACAAAAAAATGATGTTATCAAGCAGGGCTTCTTATTCCTTCTAATTTTCTGCAAATAAAATAATTTATAATCTTACATTTACAACGCAATCCTAATTATATTTGGGGGAGATTTGCAGCATTATTAGATAAACTTTTTTGAAGCCTAATCTTTATGTAGTGATTCGTAACCATATAAATGTAACCGGGGAAAGTGTGAGCAGACGAAGTAAAAATAAGTAAAAAATACTGAAATCGGAATACGTTCAAATTGGTGAATAATCGTGTTCCTGATGGATAACAACCACAACTTACCAAAATAGTATGCATGCTCACAGGTAAAACTGTTTTCTGGGAGCAAATGGAAAATGGATCACGAATTCTGACATGTAAACTGCTCGCAAGGAGTCGCAATTGAAATACCACCAGAATACCGCGATTATGCAGATGCCGACTGTAATGTTTTGAACAAATATGTATAAAAAACAACAAGCGTGTATGATTTATGAAGGTAATAATAACAAAATTATATCGAATTGATAGGGGAAAAAATAAAGCAATCGGGATTCAGGCTATAAATTTAAGACGGGTTATATTTACCAACAATATGTTTAGAAAGAGTATCGCTATTTGTAGTTAACCAGCCTGTGGCAACTGGCTTGTTCCATTAAGGCAGGGAAACAGAAAACATGAAGCAAAACAATTTAGAGAAAAAAATCGTATTTTGGCGGTTACAACATAGAGAAAGGTTCGCTATAGAAAAATGATTTTCCTGTGGTATTTATTCTTGAAGGAAGCATATACGTGTGATATAGAATTTGTCGAAGTGTCTATGTAGCTCAAGTGGTCTATGATTTTGCATCGCGAAAATATATGACTCGGGCAGAACATTTTCGAGTCTACGAGGTATGTTAAATACTATGGAGATCTATATACGTTTGTCAGAAAAGTGATACAAATAGCGGTCAACGCTATTGTTTCAGATTCGCTGTAGTTAAAATACGTCACTCATTTTATGTGCACGGATGGCCGAGTGGTCTAAGTGGTCTTCCTTTTTTCTGTCTTTTATTTTGTTCTAGTTTTTTTTACTGGAGCTTTTTACATCATACGTTTACATTTATCAATAAAATACATTTAATGACAAACTTCAATACATGCCAAAATTTGTGAAAAGATCTCTTACACGTCAAACGCAAAAAGCTCATTCATTCCCCCCCCCCCCCAAAAAAAAAGTAGAGTCATAGCGATTGTTTTACATTATTTCTTTTGAAATGGGTGACGTAGGGGTATAACAAACACAAAAAACAGGTTTCTTCCTTATATTTTTGTAATAAATCAGTCTCTGCACAAATAAAAGAACGGCTCGACAAACCTCGCCGTTATATTATTTTAAGCATTGTCTGATATATTTAAAATGAACATCATGCATCATCTTAATCATTCACATTTCCTTGGCAAATCTGGCCGTTGATGGATATGGGGGTCTACATTACAGAAATTCTTCTCCAATCAGGTCTTTTGTGTGCTGCTGAGAGTAATTTATCCTTGGGAAGATATGCCCATTCTTTTACATGGTCCATCCAGCATTTCTTCTGACGGCCTCGACGTCGACCTCCCTCTAGCGCGCCGTGGAGAACAGTCTTGCACAGAGAATCGTGCTTAGTCATGTTCCGGATGTACTCGTTGGTCTTGTGCTCCGTGTAGGAGATGCGGAGCAGTCTTCGGGGTCATTTGTGTTCAAATGCATGTGCCCTGCGTTCTGTGTCCGCGTAAAGCGTCCAGGTCTCGCAACCGTGCACTTGAACGGAGACTACGAGGGACTTGTAGAGCCTGTACTTGGTGATGGAACTGCTTGTCTACAACCTGCCCAGTCTGGACATCGCTGCGGTCGCCATGGAAATTCTTATTCGAACATCAGCTGTACTGGTACCATCCTGGGACAGGATTGCGCGCAAGTACTTGAAACTGGTCATTTCTTTTAGCTTCTCGATGTGGTGAACTTTCTTTACTTTAGCCACATTGACCTTTAAATAAGTAAACACAAGACACTGGTTCAACTTTCAATCACTTTTAATTTCCAGTTCTTGATTCTCAACAAATCATATTTCTTTTACATAAATTCACTTTTCTTGTTTTACACTATTTTAATATAATAAATCCAACTTTTCAAGGTAAACTTTAACATACAATCCTTTTTCTTTAATGCCTTTTCTAATTCTACCCTGTCCAAGCACAGGGCGTGGTATTTATACAATAATTTCCCGCCAAATCACTAACATCTCATGAAAAGCAAGATGGGCATGAATTACATGATAAGTGCCTGGCGGAGCAATATAACATAGTACAATTTCCCCGCCACAATAACTAGGTTAAAGACGGAGCAAAGACATGAAGTATGTTGTTACAAAAACAGGCGGAGCTAAGAGTCTATAAACACACCAGACGGAGTAAATTTACATAACAATATCAATGCTTCATATATACAAAATCGTGGCATTCACGACATTCTCGCCGACA
The DNA here is from genome assembly GCF_020536995.1 of Dreissena polymorpha. Taxonomy (NCBI): domain Eukaryota; kingdom Metazoa; phylum Mollusca; class Bivalvia; order Myida; family Dreissenidae; genus Dreissena; species Dreissena polymorpha. The sequence continues at coordinate 86,196,307 of NC_068363.1, read as the reverse complement.
AAATGAACACATTTTAAACAAATGTAAAATGATACTTTCATTAAATATACACAATATTACATTTCATGCAAGTCCATTTCTTCTATACCTTTTAATACGTATTTTAGCATAAATCGTCTCATGAAAGTCCTATTCATTAAAAAAAATTAATCACATTTCACTAGTGTTTTTTTTTCTATTTTCATTGTCAAAGAGTTTCTTGATTTCAGTTGAAACATATTTTGCTGATTGTCTTTGAGATCGTGGTCTTTGAATGGCATTGTCTGGTTCATCCGGAATAATGTTGTTGTTGTCGCTCGATTTGTTCTTAGAACCACTGCATTCCAACGGGTACAACAGGTTCAACGGTCTTCCAATAACAGTTTTTGACGGCAGTTCCACCTTCGCTGATCGAACACTACCGTCCCTGCTTTTAACCAGATTTACGACTCGACCAAGTTTCCAGCTCCCTCTAGCCACATTATCTTTGATCTGAACAATATCACCTACACTTGGACCAGACTTGGACAACACTTTTCCTTTCGTACAGCACGTGAATCAAGATCCGGTTCGCGGGACCATTCAATGTGGTGAACTTTCTTTACTTTAGCCACATTGACCTTTAAATAAGTAAACTCAAGACACTGGTTCAACTTTCAATCACTTTTAATTTCCAGTTCTTGATTCTCAACAAATCATATTTCTGTTACATAAATTCACTTTTCTTGTTTTACACTATTTTAATATAATAAATCCAACTTTTCAAGGTGAACTTTAACATACAATCCTTTTTCTTTAATGCCTTTTCTAATTCTACCCTGTCCAAGCACAGGACGTGGTATTTATACAATAATTTCCCGCCAAATCACTAACATCTCATGAAAAGCAAGATAGGCATGAATTACATGATAAGTGCCTGGCGGAGCAATATAACATAGTACAATTTCCCCGCCACAATAACTAGGTTAAAGACGGAGCAAAGACATGAAGTATGTTGTTACAAAAACAGGCGGAGCTAAGAGTCTATAAACACACCAGACGGAGTAAATTTACATAACAATATCAATGCTTCATATATACAAAATCGTGGCATTCACGACACTCGACGTTCATGGTGATGTCTTCACCGGTGTTGGTCGTGCTGTTGATCTTCGACTTCTCCGTGCTGACTTCCATCCCGTATGCACTTGCTCTTTCATAGAGTTTGTTGATGAGATCTTGAAATTCGCGGCTGATGCCACCCATGAGGTCAATGTCATTAGCGAATTTCAGGTTGGAGATGGGTCTTCCACCGATGGAGATAGAGGTGTGGTGGTCATGAAGAGTCTCCTGCAAAATCTTCTCAAGGAAAAGGTTAAACAGGACGGGGAGGAGCAATTATGTTATTATTTACTTATCATAATTTTCAGAAAAAAATCGTACTTTTTATAAAATGCTTATACTTGCTAAATTACGTGCAAATGCATAGAACATGTCTGTATAAGATTACATTAGTAATCAATTTCTGCACATTATCATGGAAAAAACATTTAAATGCTTGACATAAAAATATGTTACTGAGCAAACCAATAAAATGCTTTTTTAAACGAATTAGCCAAAACCAATTTTAGGCTTTATAACAAGCAACAACTAGTCTTGTTTTCAATATATTTTTGGGGGCATCTTCAAATCACTTTCATCAGTACATATATATTATATATATATATATATATATATATATATATATATATATATATATATATATCTTTACATTTTTTACTTACATAGGTGTGATATCAATGCTTTCGTCTAGCACCTGCAAGAATTGAATAACTGAACTTTACAAGAATGCTCATGCTAATGTGACGATTTTGGCCGGTATTTTATCCTTAAGGTTCATTATTCCTATTATTTACACCAAAACGAAAGTACATTTCCCGCGAACAAGCATTCGACTATTCGGTACGTTCCACGCAAATAGCGTGTGTATTTTGGATTGATCATTGTATTTTTATGTACATAATTTGATGATTTAATAATACAAGTCGGTTATTAAGATGCACAATATGTATTTCATAATATAGCCACAGTATTATACAATTACTGTTTGAAACGGTAGGGTTGTGTTTACATGAAATAGTAGGGTGATGTCTTTAGCAAGCGGGTCACGTGGTATATATATCAGTATATAAAGCGCTGCTCTTATGGGGAGCGGGCAGTCTGCGTTCGATCGTCGAACAGTTCACAACGTTAAATACGTTGCATTAATTAGAGACCTTATACCATTGAAATTATCTGGGACTTTGGATGCCTTTTGAGTAGAAGTGACCCAAGCAACTTTGCGCACTACACCATAGCTTGCTGGGTAGCTTCAATAGAGACTCATACCTTTGTCCGGGTCACAGGTTTTCTTTGGTAATATAAGACAGTGCACGTTTCTGGTCTCTTAGGTCAGCCTGAGCAAGGGACATCTCTGTGACTTTGGATACTTTCGAGTGGAGGTGACCCTGGCAACTTTGCGCACAACATACCATAGCTTGCTGGGTAGCCTAGAGACTCGTATATAAGTCCGGGTCAAAGGTTTCCATTCCAGTTAGTGCACGTGTCAGGTCTCGTAGGTCAGCCTGAGTCTGTCAAGCTACTGAGTGTCGCTTGTACAACACTGACCGATTGTCTTCCTTGCATAAACGCAGAGGGGGGACATTGATTGTCTCCCTTGCGTAACGCAGAGGGGAGACACTGACCGTTTGTCTTCCTTGCATAAACGCAGAGGGGGGACATTGATTGTCTCCCTTGCGTAACGCAGAGGGGAGACACTGCAGACTCGTTGCAATAGGTGTAAGACACCCGGGGTCACCCAAGACACCCTAGGTGATCCAAGTCAACCCAAGTTGACTCAAATCACCCCAAGTTGACCCATTGCAAGTCAACTCAAGACGACCCAAGTCGACCCAATACAACCCGAGTCGACCCAAGTCGACCCAAGTCAACCCAAGTCGACCCAAGTCGACCCAAGTCGACCCAAGTCGACCCAAGTTAACCCAAGTCAACCCAAGTCGACCCAAGTCGACCCAAGTCAACCCAAGTGATCAAAGCAATCCAAGTCGCACAGGGCATACGGAACCGACTTGTATAGAGGCAAATTATATTATTTGTTTATCAAATCACACGGCTAAGGAAAGCCCGAGGAAAAGCCATTATATATATATATCCCGAAGGAACGGTAGACACGTTACAAAAATTGGTGGCAGCGGTGGGATATATTGGGACGACCCTTAAAGCATCCCGACTCAGCGTCACGATGGCTTCACATCAAGAACAAAGCGACTTGGATAGGATAAGAGCCCAACTTGATCATGTTAAGCTAGAAAATGATAGACTAAAACTTGAATCCGAGATCACTGGTATTGAAAGCGACCCCGAAGTTGGTGTAGAGGAAGAACCTTGCATAGATTTTAACGTAGGAAGAATAATCAGGAAACGGACGGCGCCAGAACCAGTCATGGCTCCTAAGAAGCCGCATCTGGCCGTGGAGCAGGCATGCAGCTCCTGGATGGGAAACGAGGTCAGCTGTGATCGCCCACTTGAAACTGCCGCTCCAGACAATAGTTCGATGAGAAGACAGGTCCCCACGGTGGTTGGCTGTAACGTACAGACCCAGACAGACGAACCTAGGGTAAACAAATGCGATGTATGCGATATCACCTTCGGCAACCAGGCCATGATGTTCGTACACAAGGGTTGCCATTGTGTCGACAATCCTATGAGATGTAATGTCTGCGGTGAAACATGCCATGACGCGATGGGTTTCTATATCCACATAACCATGGGGCATACTGCCAAATGACTGAGACACATTTAGAACTGTTAGAGTTAGCTGTATAGTTTATTGTTACTGTTTCTTGTTCATTGTTTCATCAGGTCACATTCATGTTGTTTTGATCATTTTACTCAACAGGATACTAGTCATTTTTTAACTTAAAATCTCATGTTTTTGTTGTATACGATTGTTTCTGTATTACTACTGGAAGTAGTACGTGGTTCGTCAATTAAAGATGTTATTGACACATTTGTTTTACTTTTAGATATAAAATATTGTAAGCGGGACGCTTGAAATCGGAGGCGTGGGTAGTGTGACGATTTTGGCCGGTATTTTATCCTTAAGGTTCATTATTCCTATTATTTACACCAAAACGAAAGTACATTTCCCGCGAACAAGCATTCGACTATTCGGTACGTTCCACGCAAATAGCGTGTGTATTTTGGATTGATCATTGTATTTTTATGTACATAATTTGATGATTTAATAATACAAGTCGGTTATTAAGATGCACAATATGTATTTCATAATATAGCCACAGTATTATACAATTACTGTTTGAAACGGTAGGGTTGTGTTTACATGAAATAGTAGGGTGATGTCTTTAGCAAGCGGGTCACGTGGTATATATATCAGTATATAAAGCGCTGCTCTTATGGGGAGCGGGCAGTCTGCGTTCGATCGTCGAACAGTTCACAACGTTAAATACGTTGCATTAATTAGAGACCTTATACCATTGGAATTATCTGGGACTTTGGATGCCTTTTGAGTAGAAGTGACCTAAGCAACTTTGCGCACTACACCATAGCTTGCTGGGTAGCTTCAATAGAGACTCATACCTTTGTCCGGGTCACAGGTTTTCATTGGTAATATAAGACAGTGCACGTGTCAGGTCTCGTAGGTCAGCCTGAGTCTGTCAAGCTACTGATTGTCGCTTGTACAACACTGACCGATTGTCTTCCTTGCATAACGCAGAGGGGGGACATTGATTGTCTTCCTTGCGTAACGCAGAGGGGAGACACTGCAGACTCGTTGCTATAGGTGTAAGACACCCGAGGTGACCCAAGTCACCCAAGACACCCGAGGTGACCCAAGTCACCCAAGACAACCCGAGTCGACCCAAGTCGACCCAAGTCAACCCAAGTCTACCCAAGTCGACCCAAGTCAACCCGAGTCGACCCAAGTCGACCCAAGTCAACCCAAGTGATCAAAGCAATCCAAGTCGCACAGGGCATACGGAACCGGCTTGTATAGAGGCAAATTATATTATTTGTTTATCAAATCACACGGCTAAGGAAAGCCCGAGGAAAAGCCATTATATATATATATATATCCCGAAGGAACGGTAGATACCTTACACTAATTTTTGGTCCACGGAAAAGAAAATAAATACCAAATATTAAAACTATGTGTATGTTATTATTAGAAATGTGCTTATTCTTCTCGAACATATGCAGGGATGTGAGCAAGTTTATAATATTGAAGATGGAGTACGAGGAGGAAATTAAGGGGTTTATTTTAACTTAAAGCGAGTATATAGGATTTCAATGCCAACATTGTTTTGTCTCATTCTTAACTCAACACATGAATGTGACCGTGGAATGTTAAATAAAATTAATTTACAATGTTTGCATGGTACCTTATCAAATATGGTTTAATTCAGTGAAGTTTACAACTAAGAAGATATACACTGATCCCAGAAACTCATAATTATGCATTTGGGTTAAAGGGGCCTTTTCACAGATTTTGGCATGTATTGAAGTTTGTCATTAAATGCTTTATATTGATAAATGTAAACATTGGATCTAAAAATCTCCAGTAAAAAAAAATCAAGAATGAAATTTAAACAAGAAAAAAAGTAACCATCAAAAGGGCTCGAACCACTGAGCCCTGGAGTAAGAGTCTACCACTTAGACCACTCGGCCATCCGTGCTCATACAATGAAGAATGTATTTTCTACTTTATATAAGCGATCCTCGTAGTTTCAAAAATATAACGACAACAACAGAACTCTCCAAATTATTCAATCGTTTCGCGTTGAAACGCTTTATAATTTTCAGGTTTTTAAATCGTCAACAGGTGCATTATTATGGCTATTTTGGTACATGGTAAATGTTCAGTATGACTGTTTCCTCACAAATATCATTACTAAAACCAGGTATGTGTATTGTGTATTAACGGTATCCGGAACTCCATGCATAAATCCAATAACGGCGAAAATATGCTGTCGTGGCTGATAATCCAGTCAGAAAAGCCGATAATTATTGATTTTATCGATAACGCGTAATAGCTTAACGGTGTTAAGCGAGATGATATTTGACCTTGGAAATTTAAATCCCGATTGTCATGTCATTTATTATTCAATATTGAAAATTTTACCCATATTAGAAAGCTGAAATGCTGCTCTTTCTAAATATCTAATTTATATGTCGATGCATAACATATTAAAAAATATATGACGAGTTAAACACAAAGTAATTACTTTTTGTCGTCCAACTGCGGCTGAGTTGCGGATAAAAAATATCGTCACCTTCACTGTAAAATATATTATTGCTTTGTCATTTTTAGTCAGCAAATTTAACAAATAAAATTCGTTAGAAAGCTTATAGATCGACGTTTTTTTCTGTGTTATTTTCAATTGATTATTTGAACTATTCATGTTATTGCGCCGAGTTAAAACCAAAACTTTTTCTAGCAGCCGCGGTCGATTTTAGCGGCTGCGAGACGCGATTTTCAATTTAAGATCATCAAATTATTACCATTTTTAATTAAATAGTTAAGAAGTAACCATCGTTCGAAAGCTTGGAAATTGACTGTTTAATTAAGTAATTTTATTAGAACAGCTGAAGAATAATACGGAAAACGCGATACCGATTTATTTTGGGTTTTCAACCGCGTCAGATAGTGCATCTGTGATTTCCCATCAGTTGCTAAAAACTATCCACAAATAGACGTTTATTTATATAAATTATTTACATAATAAAAATATCAATCAAAATGTTTAAAATATCAATTATATTGAAGTATAAAAAATACACGTGCGTCTACTGTCATAACCAGTCATTAGCCTCAATTATTCAATCAGTAAAGGAATATTCTCAACAGAAATTTGTCACACATCCAACACACATGAATAACTTTTCACATATCGATCTTTGATACGCCTCTTTATTTGACAAACAAACAAGTACAATCACAAAAGATCTTTGCCACTCATTTAGAAATTGTAGCGGGATCATATGGTGCTTGTATTCAGTGAAATTGTTCACTTTTTGATAAAAGCAACACACTTGGCACATTTGTAGATTTAAGTATTTTATTCAATTTTAGCTATGGACCCATCTCCAATTTTCAAGATGGCCGCCATTTTCAAGATGGCCGCCAAAATTTAGGAAATTACATGTTACTGCCATATTTGATTAAAATGTTCTGTTTTTGGCATTGAAATTAGCTGTTATATGTTATAAAATTTATAACATATAACAGTTAATTTCAATGCCAAAAACAGAACATTTTAATATAAATTAATTAAAATATGTTTCTACATGAAAAAAAAAGAATTAAATATAGCATATAAGTCAAAATTGCTTCCAAAATGGCCGCCTAAAGTACCAAAAATAGGATTTTCCTACTCCAATCTATAATTTCAATATTCATTGAACGTATGTTATATAAGCAAGTGTTGTTCTTTTTTGTATTTACAGATACCTTAATTTGTATAATATTCTTAACATATTGTGTCCTTAAATAAAGAAATAACTGCATTCAACGAGTTCACACTTCCAGACCTTAAAGCTACCTTAAAATCTAACCGCGGTCACATCCTCCACCACATATGGTGCTTGTATTCAGTTTAGCTGTTCACTTTTTGATAAAAGCAACACACTTTGCTCATTGGTGGTTTAAAGTATTTACGACAAAATAGGCTATGGACCCAATTCATATTTTTTTCAAAAAAGTCCGCCATTTTCAAAATGGCCGCAATTTTAAAATGGCCGCCAACTAATCAAAATAAGGAGAAAATATCGAGGTGCTGATTTTTTTGTTGCGATATTTTACAAATCAAATTAAATATTACAATACTGTATTACTAATTATGCTGATATCAAAAATCTTTGCAAGAAAACATTAATTATAAGTATTTTGTTAATTTTGTAATTTTTGTAAGGTAAAAATATTCATTTACTTTAATAATAAATAAATCCATAAAGCAGAGTATCATGGTCCGAGAGCCCACTGGTGTTTATTGCAAGTTTTGAGGCCAAGAATTTGTGTGTATATTTGAAAAGATAATTTTATATCCTTCCAAAAAACCCATTTCTGAAGTGTCACAGCCGTGCATATCTATGATTTGCTTGCGTAAAATCACTCAAAATCGAAAGTTTTCCTTCTGATTTCTGGAATAATTAAATAAATAGACATTTTCAGTCATGGGAATTTGCCCAGGGTTTCAGTTTTGGGGTATTCAATAGGTATCAGAAACCTTTCTGATGATTCAGTTAAAAAAAAATCCATGTATTTTTTTATGTTGTTAAAAACCACCAAATTTCGCATTTTATTTTTGTAAATTTGCCCATTTTTCAAATTTTAATTCTGCGAATTGTTTTACCAAGTTAACAATTTCCAACATATTTGTCTAATCAGTTTTTTAAAAAACACACATATAGCCTCCTTGTTTCATTCCAACAACGACTTTTTTTATCAACATCTATTAGTGATTTTGGGTGGATATGAATCACACACAAAACTGCTGATTTCTGGAATAATTTGCAATCAAAATTCAAACAATAACAATTATCTTGTTAATGTAACCTTAATCATAAGTTACATAAGTGTTTATGTACAATATCCGTGTTGTTCAGTATGGCATACAGTAAAGATGATTTTGTTAATTTCTCAGATATAGAGAATCTTGAAGAGGTATTAGTTGATTTTAAAGAAAGTGAATACTATTTAGTGATAGTGACTTTGAAGAAGAACATGAACCAAAATCTAAATCTATCAAGTCTAGTAGGAATACAGAGATAAATGATATAAAGACACATAAGAAGAAATTGTATATGTGAGGAATGTGACAGGTCTTATGCTTCAATTTCTGGGATGCGTGGCCATCTTCGCACAAAGCATGGGAAGCAGAATATATTTACGTCTTTCGTGCTGGCATTTTTAATATTCTTCCAGTAAAGTCAACCATGCATGGTTAAGTGAACATCAACCTGAAATGTAAGGTAACATAATCATCTTCTAACTTATGAAAAGGTTTACAAACTATCCATAAATGTAACTTGAAAAGAATAAACTAGTAGTAAATCTGAATCATTAAATGGATTTTTAATAGATGTAAACATCTTTTTTATTGTAAAATGTGCTATTGGATAAAAAAATTCCCTCATTCCAACTTAAATAGCATTAAAATCACTGGGTAGAAACACACATTTTTTTTGCAAACCATTCAGTAACATGAGTTTAGTAAATTTGCAGCTTCCATTTATATTTTAAAGATGTTAAAATACACTTTATGCTTCGTCCAAAATATACTATAAACTCATTGTTACGCGTACAATTCTACCATTTTCCCCCAAATTCCAACTTAAATAGCATTAAAGTAACATTACAACTCAAAATCAACGAAAATTTCGTACACTATTTCGTAAAATAAAGCTAAACAATTAAAAATCATTGTTCGTTATGGCAATTGCCGAAATTTCAACACCAGATGTGGACTGGTAAAATAGATGTTTGTGGATACAAAATGCTCGTTTTTATTATGGTTTTAACATGGTACCATTTTAGTAATCGTGTGTCGTATGAAAAGATATATTCGCAGGAAATTAGCATGGAATTTATTGTGGTCACAAATTAATAAAAACGAGCATTTTGTATCTACAAAAATCCATGTAATCATACTACATCTAGCGTTGATATTGTGGCTATTGCTTTAAGGAACACTGCTTGTTAAGGTGTAAACTTTATTTTACGAAATACTTCACGAAATGTTCGTTGATTTTGAGCGTTATAGAGACTTTAAAATCACTGGGTAGAAACACACCATTTTTTTCTCAAACCATTCAATAACATGAGTTTAGTAACTTTGCAGCTTCCATTTATATTTTAAAGATGTTTAAATGCGTTTGATGCTTCGTCCAAAATATACCATAAACTCATTGTAACACGTACAATTCTGCCATTTCCCCCAAATTCCAACTTAAATAGATCAAAATCACTAAATAGAAACACATTTTTCCCAAACCATTCAGTAACATGAGTTTAGTAAATTTGCAGCTTCCATTTATATTTTAAAGATGTTTAAATACATTTGATGCTTCGTACAAAATATGCCATATACTCATTGTTGCGCCTACAATTTTGCTAATTTCCCCCAAATTCCAATCCAGAAAACCAACAGAATTAATATCGTATATGCCTTTCAAATATTTCCAAGACAACATACGATACATTATCCATCGGTTTATATAAATTTAAACAATCAGTATAATCAAATATAAACGTGATGATTCTTATAAATTGGTACATGTCGGCTTATTTTACTTACATTTCCGCCATTTTGAAATCTATCCTCTACCAAAGGCAACTATTTTCAACCTGATTTAATGACTTTATCAGCATAATCTAACATAAATATACATGCGTAAATGATTTTGAAAACATACCTTTCATTATACTATGTGTATTTGGTCTCGATGCCCGTTTAATAACGGTGATTTATACGATTTTTCACATAACGAAAGACGTCTGATCCACTATTTTCGTTTTCAGACGAGTGGGCATGCGCGAGCACTGCGCGACAGCATGTTCGGCTTAAAATCGAGTTGCGGATACCTCTAATACACACATGCCTGCTAAAACGAAAATTTGCGAATCTGAAACATTTTTTTTCATTTTGTCAATTTACTCAAACGTGAAATGGCCCCCTTAAATGAACAAATCTGCAAAGACTGATTGGGTTTTCAAAACGGAGTACATACGTTTTGAACACGAATGAGTTTTTTGCTGAACGGCGGTCATCTTTTATTATATTTTTTAACTGATCAACTTTTTATCTGTTTAAAAAAGAACGTATATATCGGTACTCGGATTGAGCTTAAACAAATGATATCTTTAAAAAAAAGTTTGCCTTAATTGCAAACATATTAGTTCAAAATAGACAATTTTATATTATTACATGTAATTTGATTAAAATCTGAAAACATGCCTTACATTCAATACTTGTTTACTTATTATCCGTCATTAATAATGTATTTTATCAACTTTTATTGCCTAAACATTTAATAAAGTGTATATAATTTAGTATGGTTCATCTCGCGACGTTCTCTCGTATATATTGGATTACATTTATATAATTTATATAAACCGTCCTGTTTCTATTTATCAAATAAACAATAATATTTATAACGCACTCGTACAACTGGAAATGAACGTCACATATGTGTTGTTAGATAATTAAACGATTTTCCCCTTACCTTGACACCTTAAATATATTTGTACTATTTTATTAAAATGCAAATAAGTGGCACTTAACGTTTGGCTTTTAATTATTTCTTTTTCTGTAGTTCGTGTTATTTTATATCTTGAAACCAATACTGTGTTATCCTCATATGGCGTTTAACCATAGTCCATTCTGTGTACCCCTGATGATGTAGTGACCGAAAACGGAACATGAAATTCTTCGAGATGAAATTAAATGCGTGATTGTAACTGGGCCAAATTCTTTGTCTATGAGTCTGATGAACTTTCAGGGAATAGTCCAGATAAACTGAACAGTGTAACATACTATACGATGGAAAAAGGACATAGTGATGCGCCCGATGTTCTTGGGAATTTTTCTCCAATCATCCAATGAAATATTCAGGTTTATTCATTCGGGTCAACTGGCGGGAAATTTCCCCAGCATTCATTAGCTGCTTATTAAGGTAATTAAAGATGAAAAGCTGGTTTAGACAGCAAAGCCGAAAAATTAGTAAAACAGTAGTCGGGACTTGTACCTCATTATTTTGTTTGCAGTTCTAAACGAAAAGCCTGCATACGTAAATTAAACAACTGTTTGTTTTAAATTAAATTCAATGAATTATACAAAACAATGATTCCCGAAGTGTTGATATCTATCTTGAAAGTGATATTTTTCTCAAGCCTTAGGAAATAAAAGCTAGCTTAAAGTATTTTTCATGGTAAAAAGTGATTGAACATAAACATAACTTGTACCTCATTATTTTGTTCGCAGGTCTAAACGAAAAGCCTGCATACGTTAATCAAACAACTAATTGTTTTAAATTGAAGTCAATGAATTATACAAAACAATGATTCCCTAAGTGTTGATATCTATCTTGAAAGTGGTATTTTTCTTAAGCCTTAGGAAAAAAAGCTAGCTAAAAGTATTTTACATGGTATTAACTGATTGCACATAAACATAATAACACAGCATGGTGTATCAAATATTATTTATGCAGGAATTAAAAATTAAACGCTGAAGTACAACATGAATTGTGTATTGCAATATTCACAATTATGCCATTGCATTGAACAAATTTACCATTGGACAAAACACTTAACATTTAAGTACACAATAGACAATAAATTTTATAGTAAAACAATGTAGTAAATAGTATTTAAGGTTAAATGTCTCTCTCGAAATCTTCACACCGCAATGTTCCTTAAACTCAGAGTGTGATTTTTTCATGTGGCACGCTTTTTATAAACTACTAGACTTTCAGAAAAAAATAATCTAAAACTGCATGTTCAATATCAGTAAAAACATCAATTCAACATGTGTGCTACCTGTCAGTTGTTAATTTCACTACTCTTTCACAGTGTATGCACATCTGATATTTGTTATGCTGAAGCTGCGTTTCGATGGCAGTCAGACACATACTTTTCATGATAACTGCATTTTTTTTCCAGTCAACTAATGTTCCATCACAATAATTCAAAAGAAATAAATAACATTACAAGGACACAATTTCTTATATTGCATTCCATTGCAAGTTCAATAAATGCAGAATCGCGTCATTGTTGAGTATTTAGAATGCAGCCAAAACGGTGTATGGAATTTGTGATGCATAACGCTTGATAGAACAGTCTCTTATGTATGTAACAACAGAAAAACAAAAAAGTACACATATTTATTAGTCAATATCCAATGTTTATTTTAGCTCATTTTTTAAAAGCTTGACACAGTTTGGTGCGAAAATGATCGAGTACGAGTTAAAATGTTGTTTACAATCATAACCTATCTCAACAAACCAAAAATAGAGAGGATCTTTGAATAATCAGGAAGAATATACTTAGAGATTACACCATTAATGTTTATAAAAGGATTTAGTTTTTGTTTAATAATATTGAATGTATACCACTGAGCTTTAAATAGGCGATAAAATGCTTTGTGACGAGCACAGTTTCTGTTCTGTAAAAGTTTTTAAGCAATTATAGATTAATACTTAATGTAACCAAATGCACTATTTCAGTTTTATATATTTACAACAAGTGCAACCAATTGTGATTGTGTTTTGTCATAATAATTATATGCCTGAGCTTTTTTCCTTTTCAATGTTTTTTTTAACTTAAGAATCAAGTCATGGCCCTCAACACAGCCCTTTAAACATCAGGTGTGTTCATTGTGTACACACCGGTCTTACTGACCTGTGTACTAACGCGAAAGGAATTGTGGGTAGCACTTCTTTTACAAGTGAAAAGTGAAAGCGAAAGAAGGTCATGTAATCGTGCTTCTAATAATCGCTATCAGTCTTAATAGAGATTCAAAATCACGTTTAAACATAATTAAATAACATTTCTTTAAACAACACTCCGTTTTAAAGACACAATAAAAACGATTTTTCTTGAATTATTAACATGTTCATTCCTACGCAGAACTACTTTGGCGGAAGCATAATTCCCAAAACCAGGGGAATGGGATGCGTCTTAGTAAAGAGGTGACAATAACGTAGTGGCGTCACCATCTATGTATAGAATGCAGGTGTGTGTATTTCGAAGTTTATCATATCATTCCTTGATTGAGGCTGAATTATGTGTGGAACCGAATCGTGCCCCAGCATTCCTACCTAATTAACTTAATAGTCACACGAAAGTTATGAATTATAGCTGCAATATCCAGTTAGTTATATGTGTTAGTTTAAGATTTTCAATGTTGGTGTGGTCTTATGTTGTGAGGTAAAGCCGAAATTCCCGGAGAAAACCACACCTGTCCGGTGTGGTGATTTTTTTTATGAACTCAGTCTTCAAGACTTTAAGTAGACATAAAGTACGTGTGTATCCAAGAGGGCATGCGTATACGGGAGCTTACCGGGTTTTAGTGAAGCTAGTTGGAACTTACTTCAAAGATAACGACGTTTTTCGTGAACGAGTAGCGGATATTTTCACACAATAAGCCACTTTGCATTTGTATTTATTTAAAATGAATGCGCCCTTTATGCACGGTGTTTGTGCTTCCCTCGGGTGTCTGTTTGAAGATCGTAGACGTCGGGATGACAAAATTATTGTAGGAAAACCTTCCACAAATCTGTTGTATCGTCAGACCCCTGGTATCGTATTCAAGGGGGGGGGGGGGCATGCGTATACGGGAGCTTACCAGGTTAATGTGAGGTAAGTTGGAACTTACTTGATGGCATTTATTTTTAAATATATAAGCCTTTTCGATTTTACGGTGCTTCCCAAGGCTTTTTGTTTCAAGATCGTAGACGTCGTTATAAAAAAGTTATTGAAGGTAAACCGTCCACAAATCTGTTGTCTTTTTACGTGAGGTTCGAGATATTGGATGCCCAAATATGATTTTTTTTTTCTTATAATACACAGTATTGACGCACGTGTACAGTAAAATATAAATAAAATTCCGTTTTTTTTCATTTTCCCGACGCCGTTTCCTTCTCTGATAACTGATGTATCGCCAAAACCTTTGGTAAGCTCCCGTATACGCATGCCGCCTTAGTATTGCTCATTGGGTCATTGTCGACCTGAAATGGCTTGAAGTCACCTTAGGGTGACTAAAAGCCGAATCATGTTACCCTGAGGTGACTTCAAGCCGATTCTAGTCACCCGGTCGGCTTGAAGTCACCATAGGGTGACATGAATCGGCTTGAAGTCACCCTAGGGTGACAAGATTCGGCTTCTAGTCACACCCGGGTGACTTCAGGCCATTTAATGTCGACAATGACCCAATGAGCCTTAGCATTGGGAAAAATAATGAAGAACAAAGACATGACCAGGTTCAAACAGTCTCCATATTTTAATTGTTCAGCTTCATCTGAATGGAGGCAGGTGTGGAAGAGGAACATTCAGAAAAATTTAAAATTAACTTACAAGAAGGGACATTTCAACTGCATTTGTACACAAACACATTTTTCTTTTGGTTTCCACACTTTACTCTACAGATACAAAACAATTAGAAGAAAATCTTAAACGTTTGTATGCTCTCATTTTTTAAAGGGATTATTACTTTATTTATGGTACAACAATTAAGCTTCATGATCCAGAAATTCAGTGTATAGTGACATTAACCTGGGGATGATTTCTCTTTCTTTGGCTTGGTTTTCTTTCTTTGAGTATCATAGTTGTTTTTCAAATAGTTATTTATCAAGCTGGATCTATATAAAAGGGCATAGTTATGGTGAACATATTTATAAGGGAAGGATGTTTTCCCCCAATGAGATGTATCCCAATGTTAAAGTATTATTTGTATGAACATTCCATTTTTAACAGATGTCTTTTGTTAATAATCACAGTATTGAATATAGATTTTTTCATACAAGACAAGCTATTTGTATGCATCGATTTTGTTTTAAAATACATAAAATATTTGCAAATATACCGTTTTTCAGAAAGATGGTTATTTACTTTTAAGTTACTCCAACCTGTACCTTGATATAATAAAAAAAAACATGGTTACATATTTTGCACACAAAAATAAACTGACACGGTTTAGTCATTATACATGTCTTTTATAATATGTCAGTATGTCTGGTAGTATACACTGAGCGGTGTTAAACTTGTTAAAATATAAATCCCTTCTATAATTGGTATACATCTGTAGTAGATATCATATATAAGAAAAGAAGTACCTTAAATGTGCAGACCTCTTCTTAAATTATTAAGTTAAATCTTATTCAAATAGCTACACGGGCTTTAATGTTAATTCATATGAACTGAAACTCTTGAAGTAATGAATAATTTCTTTTTAACCAGTACGTTGTCGGTCACACTGGAAATTAAAGCGCTGAAGGCACTGAATTTGTTCGCTGTTGTATAATCTTTGACGCAACTCAGTTTTCAAAATTATGTTATAGCTTTTTATATCGCAAGTTTGAAATGACCACAACCCATTCAAATTTATAAAGAGTGTGTCTTAAAGCACAGGTCGAGATGTGTGTTTTTTCAAATCATTGATACAGTTTATCAGTGTGCACAGGCTAATCTTATTTGACATGCATTAAGCCCGTTTTCCCTGAAAGCAGCCAATATGTACAGATTTCAATGATAAACACTAGACTGGCCAACGTTGTATTACAAGCTGTTAAATACTTTCGAATACATACAAACTATGTAGTGTACCAACGGGAACTATACACAGGCAGATGCGGTGGTTAGAGCAGACGCTCCTAGCATTCGTCGTCTGCTTAATTTTACTGCAGTTATCCACGCAGGCAGTCACGGGTTACGGTTCCTAGCGTACTTAACGCAGACTGACTTGCAAAATTGCCTCTACATTATTTGTGAGCTAACGCTCACAAATAAAAACACATTTACATAACATACATAGCTATGCATAGGTCTTCAATTTATCATACCTCAAAGTATAAAGCGACCTGATACATAGGTGCCTGGTATCTATTTTTTTTTATCAAAACTCTACATTGATGTCGACCTGATAAAAAGGTTCCTGATATAATTATTTATATCTTGTTATCAGGCGTTTATATCATTTAATTTCAGGCGGCATGCTATATTTATCGCAATCAACTATAAAGTCTTCATGTTCGGCAGAAATGAATGGAATTCAACAAAACTAACAATTTGATACCAAGATATAGTACATTTAAGACATAAAAAGCAATAAAAACAGCTTTAAAAAGTTACAAATATTAACTTATATAAAAAGCCGCGAATATAATCGAAGTATTTTTTTCTTAGCTACATGCACTTTACTTTAACAAATATAAATAGGCTGAAAAAGAAGGGCTATAATTTCTTTCACCCACGAAGTGTTCAACTGACATACACAAATGGTATAAGTAAGAGTACGAAGAACGTACGATCATACAAATCCATCCATGCAGCTATTTTTTATAGAAGAGCTATGACAGGTTGCTATGTTCGCTGTTACTTTATTTTACACTACGAACAAAACGTAACTGATAGCAGTTAAATTAGCATTCAGCATTCAGAAAAAGTTTCCTTTGTAGTGCTTGTTTGTTTCCATAAAGCGAAAATAGTTTACGGTTGTAACTAGGTTTCAGGGATATGCTGGGATATTTGATCATAGCACAGGTGGTTAGCATGTGGCTATAATATTAATTAGTAAAAACATCATTTTGAACAAAAAATAATACAATTATAACGAAAAATCAACTTCTCTGAAATTAAAAACAACTTCACTATCAAATATAGATATAACAATGTATTCAACTCACAATGACTCGAAAACAGGGTGCATCGCTTTGAACAGCCGTTACTTTCTCAATTATGCAGCGCGTGCAGCGATTTCCACGAACTCGGTCTTATTAAACGCAGAAATGAATTTACTTTCTGGAATTGTACATATGTATCTTGCAATATTTTTGCAAATGCTGGGTCAAATTTTAAGAAATAACACGATATACAACTCGCGAGATCTTCTCGTCATCGTTCTGACCCGATTCATGCATGAAATCTTCAGGGAGTAAAGACACACCTTCGCGTTGGTTTAAAATGTCGGCCAGATGAAATATATGTAAACAAAGGTTTTAAAAGGCTCTAGACAATAAGTTTTGATGCATAATGTAACGGAAAGAACGGTAAGAATGTGTTTTTTTTTTCATACGTTTCATTGGATTATGGTACCGAATCTCCGTGAAATTTGCGACAAAAAGTGCCCTTTACTCTTTGAAGATTTCAGTCTTGGATCGGGTAAGAACGATGACGAATCACCCGATACGACTCGAGTTAGTCTGTTCAACAGCTAGGCCTTTAGGTTAACGGAGTTAGCCTGTACGGACAGGCAATGGTATAACCATCATACCATATGGTATGGGGTTAGCCTCTAGATAACCTGGCTCAAAGATCTATAAATAAATAGTTTATTTATAGATAACGAAGGAAAAGGGATTAGGCTACGGTATTTCGATCTTCTCGATTATGTATTAAAAATAATGAAAGAAAAACGCCTGTTTAGGCCTTAAACCAATAAAGAATGGAAATATTGGTTATAAATTTATATTTTATTCAATGAATTTAGAACATTTTAAGATTACATATATTGCACACTGATAGTGAATAGATTAATAATTTTAAAAACACTAGGGATTTGTTTGTAGTTTAATTATATTAAAGTATAAAATGCCAAAAAATAATAATCAATAATTGTAAACAGAACAGGGTTTCATTCAATCATTTATTTATGTATTAATGTATTTATTTATGTATTAATGTATTTTTTATGTATGTATTAATTAATTTATTTATTTATTTATTCATTCATTCATGCGTTTATTTATTCGTTCATGTATTTCTTTCTTTCCTTATCAGTCAGTCAGTCAGTCAGTCAGTCAGTCAGTCAGTCAGTCAGTCAGTCAGTCAGTCAGTCAGTCAGTCAGTCAGTCAGTCAGTCAGTCAGTCAGTCAGTCAGTCAGTCAGTCAGTCAGTCAGTCAGTCAGTCAGTCAGTCAGTCAGTCAGTCAGTCAGTCAGTCAGTCAGTCAGTCAGTCAGTCAGTCAGTCAGTCAGTCAGTTAGCGAGCGAGCGAGCGGGCCGGCCCGTCGGTCGGTCGGTCGTGCGCTCGTTTGTTATTTTGTTCGTTCGTTCATGCGTCCATCAATTTGTATGTTCGTTCGTTCATTTGTGCGTTCGAGATTTTCTGCGTTCGTTATCATCATCATCATCATCATCATTATTATTATCATTATCAGCATCATCATCATCATTTTTATTTTTATTTATTTATATTTCATTTCTTTATATATTTTGTATTATTTGTACGGTATTATATTAAATGCATATTATATTAATGCTGCCACGTTAAAACAAAATAAATGTTGAGTGAAGTCACAAAATTCAATCGGTGATATCGTCACATAGCATGAGGAAGGGTGCCTTGGGTACTTTATGACATCTTATGCCGACAGGGTGATTGATGTCGGTGTGTTATGCTACATTGTCCTGTTTATTGGACCCTTTATGCGATAAAGCCGCTTTTAATAATGGTGATAACTGTAATTTCTATTGCTTAACAATACGAGCCTGCGAAAACAAATGCCACAGGTTATTTATTTGACTCTTTCTTTGCTTCAATTTATATTAAAAGTATATTGATTATCTTAAGTGGGACTGTCTTTAGTTTAAAGATTTAAAACGAAATTACATAAAAAAAAAAGTTGTTAATTTACCAAAGCAATTGACTCTTTTACATGTATTTTTTTTTTGAAACTATGATAATTGTAGCAAGAAATATCCTTTTTTTAAGATGCTCGGTGTATATCCCGATCGTGAAAATTAAGGTTGAAATAAAACGTTCATATTGAAATCACTGATTTTTTTTAAGTTTTAAGTCGTATATCAAACACATCAAATGGGCCATGAAATACAAATGCAGTCTGCTTTTATTTCTCTACGATGCATCTATCGCTAGCAATTAGTGACCCCTATCATAAAAACACCATGGTGTGAAAGCGCGATGAAATCAATAATTTGCCGATCTATCGCTGATAAGGTGTCAAAAACAACACTCGATCACTTGACTAGTTTGTTAATTGGGGGCAATAAAGGGATAAGCGATGGTAATTTAAGCCAGACAGAACTTTATTAGCGAATTTTATTGTGAACTTATAGAAAATATGACGTTTTTTACGAATGTCGGGACAAATTGTGCCACATCGGGACATACACCTCAAAAGAAGGATCGACTGTCCTGCCAAGATCGGGACGTCTGGCATGTATGCTCATATGGCATATTATGCATGTAACATATGTCTGTTTGAACTATATGGTATTTAAGTATTTCATTTAGACGCAGTTGTCTTTCCACACATTCTTATCACACATTTATGACTACTTGCGTTTCTTAATTTGACAATCTATCCACAATAATTTACGACAGAAAATTTAAGTCAGACTAATACATAAGGGAGCCGGCCGATGTCTGATCTATATGAGATAACTTGACGCTCAAATGGATAAGAAAAGGATCACCACAGCAGGTTGCTAATACACAATGTAAACTCGCGCTGTTTTATTGTTGAAATTAACATGTTTGTTTAGGAAGCATAGGTAAAATAATATGAAATCCAATTTTGAAATAAAAGATCGTCTGAAAATAGCGCCGTTGACTTTTTAATTGAAGAGTATAGATGACATCAAAGTCGTAGAAGTGATTTTCTAGACACCTGGAGATAACCGAGGACGACACATACAATTAAGTAATTAAATTGCGGTCCTCTCCCGTACTTCATGGGCGGCGGGGTACCCGTTCCGGCCCTTTGTGGCGTGTATTTACCACCTATTATGCCTTTCTGGAAAGAATCGGTTCTATTTTTATCTTTTTATGGCATTTTATAATAAATGCCCGTTTTCAATCAACAATATTGTGTTTGTTCTTTCCTTCAAGTCATACGAGTCCGTCCGGTCTATGACCTTTTCATTACCACCGAGGACAATACATAAATAACATTTTATGCACACATAAAAGATTTTATGTCATTGTACGATTTCTTAATTGTTGAACATTATATTGGTTCAAGCCTTATATATAATTACTTGTGTATAACCTCAGTGTAGGGTCACATGGGCTCTTTTGACCAATCAAATTCAGTGTTGGCCATTGTGGCCCTTTGGATACTTCTAGACTAACGTGGCTATCCAATATGGTCGAAATTAACAACCCACCTCCACCCCTTCTCCGCCATAAGGTTTTGACTCCCGTACTATGTATGTTTTTACCTGTGTGTAAAACACATTTGTTTCTTATTTTACTGTTATTCGCATCAAATAATTTTCTATTATACTTATTTTGGGCGTGTTTTTCCCGCCGTCATCACATTCAAATTCATGTTTTTGTATGTGTATATACGTGTGGCGTGTTTTTACCACCCATTATGCCTTTCTGGAAAGAATCTGTTCTATTTTTATCTTTTTATGGCATTTTATAATAAATGCCCGTTTTCAATCAACAATATTGTGTTTGTTCTTTCCTTCAAGTCATACGAGTCCGTCCGGTCTATGACCTTTTCATTACCACCGAGGACAATACATAATTAAGTAATTAATAAAACAGCTAATAAGCATCCCATGGAGGCAGATAATATCTTACTTAAAAGTCAACAGATAAGTTCAGGCTAAAAATCGTATTTTATAAAGGAATATAATTGCATCTCTGTCCGATTAGATGTCTTGCAAGTGAATGTTTATTTCAAATGTAGCATGTGCTGTGATAGAATCCAACTTTGCGCATAAATTATTAAGTTATTTAATAACGTGCCTTGAATTTTTTTCTCGTCTGTGAGAGTTTAAACTTGTATTTTACTTTGAAAAGCACCCATGGTACTTCACCGATGTTATTTCCCTTAAGACTTTTACATACGGACAAGTTTTGAATGTACACACATTCACATAGACATACATTATGGCAACTAATCGCATCAATTTAATATTTATCAAGCACCTTAATTAATGACCAGGATGGTATAATCGCCTTTCTATTAAATATATATTTTTAGTAATATACACTATTTCAATTTAAAACTTTTTTTAATTTTATTTTATTTTGTATGTTTGATACCAATATATTTATAAAGAAAATAAATGCATTTAATTAACTAAAAAAGCTAAAAAGTTGAACACAAAATAAGAAAATATATTATTAAGTACATACAAAAATGAATGAATTAATAAATGACTGGCAGGGAGGGAGGAAGGGAGGGAGGAAGGAAGGAAGGAAGGAAGGAAGGAAGGAAGGAAGGAAGGAAGGAAGGAAGGAAGGAAGGAAGGAAGGAAGGAAGGAAGGAAGGAAGGAAGGAAGGAAGGAAGGAAGGAAGGAAGGAAGGAAGGAAGGAAGGAAGGAAGGAAGGAAGGAAGCAAGGAAGGAAGGAAGCAAGGAAGGAAGCAAGGAAGCAAACAAGCAAGCAAGCAAGGAAGCAAGCAAGCAAGGAAGCAAGCAAGGAAGGAAGCAAGCAAAGAAGGAAGCAAGCAAGGAAGCAAGCAAGCACAGTGGGATTGTCGTGATTGACATGTGATTAAAACACTTGTCAAAACAAGCTTGGATAGCAGAGTTTTTGAATCAGCAGTGAATTGTCTTGTGTATACACACAATTATATAAAGTAAAGAGATCAAATTCTCCAATATGGCGGCTGTTGTGAAAAAGTTACTTCCAGTCTTACTGATGGTTTCAACTTATGTATCTAAAGACTCCCTACCCAAGTGTCTTCCAAACCCTTATTTACTCGATGTTTCATTAGTCAATATTACATCAAAAACACCTACTTTCGAGACCAGCTGGACTCGTTATGACCCTGTACTTAACATAGATATACGTGTGTGTGATCTGTCGCTGGACAACATACATTTTTCAAAGAACTTGGAAATCGAACCTCATCATTTACTGTTCTATCATTTTAAACATACACGGCGCGTGCCATCTAAAGCAATGCAAGTGCATGACTTTCTTCGTTTTTTCCTTCTGATGCTGGCTGGCGATGTGGCCCCTAATCCAGGACCTCCTAGATACCCTTGTGGACTATGCTACAAGCCGGTGGCATCTACCCACCGGGGCATTTACTGTGAGGGGTGTTACTCATGGTGGCATGCTATCAAATGTGCAAAATTAACCCCAGTTGAATACTCTTCGTTGGGCGCCTCAGAGGACCCTTGGACCTGCAAACACTGTGATATGTTATCAAACTTTTCAAACTCGTTTTACAGTGACGATGCAATAAACCAATCATACCACAGCAATATGTCTAGTGAACTCGAAACTGACTCTGATATATTTGACCAACTCAACAACATGAGAAAACAACATCCGAAAACGTTTCTCTTCGCTTGCCTGAATATAAACAGTCTTAGAAACAAATTTCATTTTATACAAGAACTTTTAACAAACAATACTGTTGACTTATTAATTTTACTTGAAACAAAAATAGACTCTTCCTTTCCGGATGCTCAGTTTGCAGTAGACAACTTTCACCTCTGGAGAAAAGACAGAACAGCACATGGAGGTGGCGTGGCGGTGTATCTTAGGTCTCAAATAGCAGGCGAACGAAAACCGATGTTTGAATTTAGTGAACTAGAAAGTATTACATTAGAGGTAAATATAGAAAATCAGAAAGTTTATTTCTTTGTACCTACAAGCCTCCTTCAGTTAAAAATAATGTTTTCGAAGATCAGTGCCAAAAAAACATAGACAATATTACGACCAAATATGATAACATCTTTTTCCTTGGCGATCTGAACTTTGATATGCTGGACAGTGCAAAATGCCAACCACTTATGAATATCTGTGATAGTTTTGATTTAGATAATATTGTCAACAAACCTACATGTTTTACTGTAAATGGAAAACCATCACTTTTAGATGTCATATTAACAAAATGTAAATCTTTAGTTTTTAAATCATGCAATTTTTCATGTGGTATAAGTGATGTTCATAACATTATTGGTTGTCAACTTAAACTTGAAAACCAGACAAATAAAACAAAATTCTATTATTATAGAAGTTACAAAAACTTTGATGTTGATAAGTTTAATCATGAATTAAATGATAAAATGTCTACTCTTGATATGAATGGAGATGTAAATACTGACTATGAAAAATTTAGCAATGTACTTCTAAATTTAACAGATAAACATGCCCCTTTAAAACAGAAAAAGATGCTCCATAAACCAGTACCTTTTATGAATAAGATACTAAAACAAGCTATATATCAAAAGCGAATGCTGCTTCATAAATACAACAAGTACAAGAATGCAAAACATTGGGATAAATATAGAAAACAAAGAAATCTAGTTACTAGCTTAAGGAGAAAATCTTTAAACAAATATTTTCTGGACCGATGTATTGGTGGATGTCAATCAAAAGATTTCTGGCCAACAGTTAAACCATTTTTAACAAATAAAGGCTCAATAACCCATAAAGATACTATTTTATATGAAAATGCCAATTTAGTAAATGATCAAACCGAGGTAAGCGAAATTTTTAATGATTTCTTTGTAAATGTTGCGAAAAACATTGGTAATGACGCAGTTCAAATAGATTCATCACATCCTAGTATAACTAAAATAGAAGAAAATATATCCTCTTCAGTAAAATTTGATTTTAAACCTGTAAATGAAGAATTCATTAATAAGCAAATAGACAAACTAGGTACTAAAAAAGCTACAGGCCATGACCGCATCCCTTCTAAAATTGTTAAAAATAATTAAACCAATTACAAAGTTAATAAATAAATCATTTACCACAGCAACATTTCCAGATAATCTTAAAATAGCTGAAGTAAGTCCCTTACATAAGAAAAACAGTACATTAGATAAAAGCAACTATAGGCCAGTCAGCATACTACCAATAATCTCAAAACTGTTTGAAAGGGCAATTAATACACAAATACTAGAATTCTTTAACCAACATTTCAACATTTACCTTTCAGCTTTCAGACCAGGATATGGCTGCCAAACTACACTCTTAAAAGTGATCGAGGATTGGAAATTAGCTTTAGACCAAAATAAATATACAGATGCAATTTTAATGGACCTGTCCAAGGCGTTTGACTGTCTTCCGCATGACCTTCTTATATTAAAATTTCAATCATATGGTGTGTCCAAAAATGCTATATCCTTATTATCAAGTTACTTATCAAATCGTAAACAATGTGTTAAATTAGGGACAAATAAAAGTAGTTTCAGAGACATTATAAAAGGAGTTCCACAAGGTTCAATATTAGGCCCTGTACTTTTTAATATATTTATAAATGACTTTTTTCATTTTGTAACTGAGTGCAATATTAACAATTATGCTGATGATAACACACTTTCTTGCTCAAATCTGAACATAGAAAAAGTAAAGGAAAACCTAGAAAAAGACATCCATTACCTAATTAAATGGTTCGAGAACAATAAAATGCAGGCAAACCCTGATAAGTTCCAGGCTATTAGAATTGGAAATAAAACTCATAAAACTAGCTTATCTTTTGAATTGGACAACATAAACATTCAGTGTGAAGATGAAGTAAAATTATTAGGTGTAACAATAGATTTCCAATTTAATTTCAATTCTCACATCTCAAATATCTGTAAAAAAAAAGCATCTAGGCAACTAAATGTACTTAAGCGAATAGGTCACAATTTATGCAAATTAGGTAAACTTAATATTTACTACTCCTTTATTTTATCGAATTTTAATTATTGTCCATTAACATGGCATTTTTGTGGTGACGTTAGCACTAAGAAAATTGAAAAGATTCAAGAACGTGCACTACGTTTTATCTATAATGATTATAATTCTAATTATGAAACCCTCCTAGAAAAATCCAAACTACCATCTCTTAAAATTAGACGTATGCGATCGATGGCCATAGAAACCTTTAAGATAATTAATAAACAATGCCCTGCTTACTTACATGATTTGATTAATATAAAAAATAATAATAATTACTCTTTTAGGTATACAAACACTGCTGAAGTACCACGGGTGAGAACTACTAAATACGGGCTCAGCTCATTCCGCTCAGGAGCAGCCAGACTCTGGAACTCCATGCCACAACATTTTAGAGATGAGGGCAACTACAATCAGTTCCGGAGTTTGGTTGCATCATGGGACGGGGTGGGCTGTGCCTGTAGATCCTGTAAGCAAAGTTGAGCTTACTGTTTGCATGTTTTGATTCCTTTCATTCGTTTTATTTGTTTTCATTGTGTTGCCATTCTGCTTTTGCTTTGTCTGAGAAATTTGCATCTTGATTTCTTGCATTTGCTTTATAAGGTTTTCATTATGATACCTTTTTGCTCTTGCGTTCTTTGTTTGCTTTAGCTTAACGTATATATAACACTAGTGACACTACAGCAGTATGTTGTTATTGTTTTGTTGTTGTTTTTTTCCCGTACATCTCACTTGAAATAGTGCTAGTTACACATGCGGTAAAATCACTTCAGCATTAGTATTGTATTGTTTTTGCTTTTATAGTGATATTTTTATTCTTCATTCATCATTGTTGTATTTTGTTGCTTTTATCGTGTGAAATTTGCTGATCAGTTCCCTTCAAATCGGATTTGAGTGATAATTTCCTTTAAGCCATTTTTATTTTATGGCCCCTTTTTACACCTTTTCTTTTTATGGTAGGTTAGGCCTCTTCCTTGGGTCAAGATCAGCAATCTTTTACACAGCTTTTAATTGTGAATGTATAGTACTAATTTATATTTCTGCTTAGATTTTAATAATGTGCTATAGGAGTAATGCTTTAGTTATGCTTTTAGTGTGTTTTATTATTATAATATTTCTTATGTATGCCATGTATTTATGATGTGTTAATTTGCTACTGTTTGTTTATAGGTCGGTCAAAAGCTATACATAGCTTATGTTATATACATGTTATTCTCATACCGACAATAAATAAATTTTGATTTGATTTGATTTGATTTGATTTGAAGCAAGGATGGTTCGATCGATCGATGGATCGATGGATGGATGGAAGAACGAACGAACGAACTTATGAACAAACGAACAAACCAATGAACAAACGCACGAACGCACAAAGTAACGAAACACAAACGGACGGACGAAGGGATGGAAAGATTAATGAATGAATGAACGAATAAATAATTAAATACAAAAAAAAACAAAAAAACCATAACACTTCAATACATAAATAAATTAATAAATGAATGAACGAACGAACGAACGAATGAATGATCGAACGAACGAACGAAAAAAAAAGAATTAACCAAAGAACAAACCAAAAAAGAACGAAATAACAAAAGAACAAACACACGAACAAGCAAACGAACGAACCGAGGAACGAACCAAAGAACGAACCAACCAACCAACAAACAATAAACAAACGCACGAACGCACAAACGAACAAACAAGCGGATGGACGGACGGACGGATGAAACGATAAATGAATGAATTAATTAATAATTAGATAAATAGATGGGTAAATAATTAAACAATTAATTAAATAAAATTACGTTCACACTTCTTGTTTGTTTGTTTTTTTGCTATTTCATACTTAAATATAATTTAACTACATGTATCAGTTGTTGTTCTGAGTTTATTTACAGGTCCCACGTCCCTTCACGGAGTGATTTTAACTGGACCTGCCCCTGTGACCTTTCAGGGCAGAAAATTAAATTTAGAGCCAAAGTAGGTCAAATTTACCCCGGCTTCCCGGGTATTCGCCAAAGATATAATTTAGATCCAAATAGACCAGTGCACGGTGGCCAATGAGACCTTAATGTGCACTGGTAGACAATAAACAATCTCAAAGATAAAATTCTGTCTGGACGCAGCTCCTCCAAGGGTCTGCAGCTCGCCGCTCTGCCTTTATGGCCACGCTTGAGGTCACCGGCCGTCGTCTTCATCCCCGAGACGGTTTCCCCAGCACGTTGAGCGTACTGAGTACCGCCGTCCCGGGGTCACTCTATAGGGCCACCCCCTCGAAGTTCATGGGTTGCCCCCATTAAGCCAATGGACCCAGGTCCGTCCCGTATGTCCCCCACACTGGTGGTCTCGCTGTCCCGCCGTCCCCGGCCCTCTTCAGACGGGACCTCTGGCAGGTCCGGGCCGGCGAACTCTCGACGATTAACATCGGGCGACAAGTCCGCTGCATCTTGGAGAAGACAGCAAAACCAGCAGTGTAGAAGACGTCCGGCTCGAGGGTGACGGACTCAGCTGGATTAGCAGAGCCACCCGCAGAAGTTCCCCTCTATAAGGAAATATGTACATGTGAGAAAATCTGCGGGCGACTCTCGCCTCGGTCGCGACGCGCACGCTCCAGCTGCTGACCGAGGCTACATGTATAAACAAATGCATAGTGTTTTTCAATATTATGAATCTGTTGTACATTTCACAGGTATTACAAATAAACCACGCGGTAACAAGATTCACTTTAGCATTTATTATATTCAATCTTAAAATGTTCTAACTTCATTGAATAAAATATAAATATATAACCAATATTTCCATTCTTTATTGGTTTAAGACCTAAAAAGGCGTTTTTCTTTCATTATTCTTAATAAATAATCGAGAAGATCGAGATACCGTAGCCTAATCCCTTTTCCTTCGTTATCTATAAATAGACTATTTATTTATAGATCTTTGAGCCAGGTTATCTAGAGGCTAACCCCATACCATATGGTATGATGGTAATACCATTGCCTGTCCGTACAGGCTAACTCCTTTAACCTAAGCCCTGTTGAACAGACTAACTCGAGTCGTATCGGGTGGACGAATAGGTCACGCGAGTTGTGTATCATGTTATTTGTTAAAAATTGACCCAGCATTTGTAAAAAAAACATATAACGGTCTACGACGTTTTTTCTCGGCTTGTTCCGAGTAGTTACGGTTGCCTTAATTCAATGTCATTGAATACGAAAGTAAAAGTCGACTGTATTAACAGGTTTTTCCGTCGGATTGTCCGATACTGCCAGATCGACGTGTCTTAAATTGGTTGGTTATTAGCGTAGCGAATATACTCGTCGTAGCGGCTGGGTATTTAGTGTAAGATACGTGTACACTGTTGAGGGCTTAATCTATGGCAACTTTGCTTTAATTTTGATCAAAATAATACTAATCAGGGACCTAGACAATTTTTTTGGTAGGCCCCTGTATAGATATGTATATATGTATATATATATATAATTTATTAAATCAAAAATGGATATTTGGAGGATTTGCTTGCTACTTTGCATCTCTGGAAGCGTATCAGGTAATCTTAATTATTGTGTGCGTTTAAAAAAATAACATAATTTAAGATTGAACAAATATGTCTAGCATTCGATGTGTTGTCAAATTTCAAACATTATTTTTTTATTTAAGGGACAACAAAACAAGTTTTTGAAGTATTCAATAGACTGGCAGGTATTGGATGCCTTGCAATAGATGACACTATACCGGACAATATTGTTATCACCGTAAGTATATACAACGATAAATGCTAGTACTTGTAAACAGCAATACCCAAACCTGCATTCTCATTTAAGTGCACGCAATTAAGATCCGTACTCTATACAATATTTGCTGCTGATTTAAATATGCATTACAAACTAAGAACTTATGTAAAATAAAATAGATAAAAAGTCTTCATTCAAACCAGCGTTACATGTTGCTATGGTCAAATTTGTAATTCCGATTCGTGCTTCTCCGGCATCATTGATAAGTTGTATCTCGTCAAACTATTTGAAAATGTGGTGCATGAGAAGTAAATCACGAGGCCTTTAACGTTTGTTTCCACTAAACCGACCGACCCTAATTTGTGGTGCGACCCATAACGTTTTTTATATTTCATGTTTCGATATTTCCAAGACTTGTGTATTGATCGATTCATACCGATAATGCAAAAATGGATTTAATATAATATTATATACTTTTTTGCAGTTTGAATGATAAATATGTGCACTTAATGCCGTGCCGAGGTTTCTTAACTTCTTTATGATATGTTTTACAACGCTAATTGTGTTGTTTGTCTGTATGAATACCACAGCGGTCATGTTAGAACATGTAGTATTTACTATGGGTTACCTAAAAAATACATTAAAAAGACCGTTTCCGCATGACATAATACATCATGAATGTTCCATCGTTTTTAGAACCACGTTGAGAACGCGCACGGTGCCCAGGGTGTCAATTCCTGCGACACCTTATTCTCTGTCAAGGACATTCCAGTTTTGATTTTCGGAAGAATATATAATACAATAGTTCGATGGGATCCGTTAAAAGGTGTTTTCAATTTTAAGACTAAACTTCACGGTAAGTAGAGTAAAATATACTACAGGTAATTGTTTAAATTAGCAAAGCATTGTGTTAAAACGATACAATGCGTCAGATTGGGAAAGTGACCCAACTCTTTCAGGTGGCTGTTGTGTCGCCTTAGAGCAATTACTAGTTGTTTACAGTGGAGCATAGTAACATTTTGACTTCTAGAACTAAGGGTAAACTGTTGAATTCAAAGGATTTAAAGACTTTAAAGAAAGTGTTGTCGCTGTCGGCATCATTACATTTAGCGTTAGACAGACTTTTCAGAAATAATAACATATAATTCCACACCGATGATACATTTACTGCAATACAGACTTTTCAGAAATCATTACGCATACTCACGAAGCGATGTAACAAATCATACAAAACTTTGTTCTTAATGATATGTTTCAGATGTTCCAGAAGAACAAAGTAATAACACAGTTCTGTTAATTTTACAAAAAGTAAATTCGTTTGCGTTGAATTTCAAATCATGTAAGGTCGGGGACCATAGAGAATACCGGATTCATTTACAAGTGGAATTCTCTAGCGGGACAACGATAAACATCGATGCAGGTGTAAGTGAAAACTATGCCTTTGCGGATGCAAGCATATCAGTCTTGGGCGTCTATACCGCTTCAGCTGGAGTGAAGATAAACTGGAATAAATGGAGCAGCCTGGCGCTCGAAGGTAATCTCCGAGTTGTGGCTGTGGGCAAAGACCGCGGGTACATTTCCAGTCTAGGTAATGTAGCAAGACTGATAGGGAATGGACCAACAGAAATCATTATTGGTCTGCAGAACACGTTGAAATCAGCTAACAGATGTTTAAAACGAGGACAGGAATATTTATTGGAGAAACAGCTAGCTGTAAAAAGCGCACATTCCTATTTCGACGCCGGAGTAGCGAAATTAGGAGCTGCAAAACAATATTTCGAAGAAAAGAACCGCGACTTGCAAAATAAGAGAACACTATTAAAAACTTACCAAGCGAACACAGATGCAATCTGTGATATTCAACGATGCCAATTAATATGCATTCCTAGATTGAAGCGCGACACTTGTTATACATTCGGCTTTTTTCACCCCTGTCTGCGTAAGACAGGTTGCATGTTAGAAATAGATCATCCTGTTTGCTTTGTTAATAACTTTGTGTGCAAGACTATGCAAGGAGCGGCGTATGAAGCACTGGAGGTTGCCCAAGGTGCGGTCCGACTGGCGGAAACTGTAGTAGAAGGTGCACAAATCGCATTAACAGCTGCACAAGTCGTCGTTAACGAATCGCGTGTCTCAGTAGATTCAGCGGTCGCGGTTCTGAACATTATTGAAAAGGGAATCGGAACGGTAATGTATGTGATTGAAAAGGCCGCTAATGGGTTGGAAGCTGTTGAATACCTAGTCAACCATGGAGTCAACTTGACGACGTCGATTATTGAAGTAGTATCGGATAGCGTCATTGACGTCCGCGATTGTGGAGTCACTGAATTTGCGTATCTATCAACAGACATCCTAGAATCAGGCATCGAAATAGTTTGCGAAGTAAATTTTCGAGGACGTGGATATAAGAGTGTTTCGCGACGCTTACGTTTGTGCGATATGTTCTCACCTAGCAAATGCAATAATTAACAAAACAACGTTCGTTTTAAAATATATTGATCAAATTCATACTTTTGTGTTTATTTATGCTTGTTTTGTGTTTGATTTATATCCTGTAATAGCTGATGTTTTGTGTTGTTATTAATATTTGTGTTGTTGTTTTTCTTTCTGCTTCTGTTAAAGTAATAGACGATACACGGACATTCAAATCCTATATGAACTAGTTTTAACATTTAAACGGGCAGGTTATGTGTTTGATATTAAGGACAACGTTATACAACAAGTTTAAAGGCGTGAAAAAAAAGATATTCAATAACAAAAGGTAGAAATGGCTCCGCCTGTAATCGGATAAGCGAACGGTGGGTCAAAACGCTTACGCCTTAAAGCCCCAATATTTTATTTGAAAACAAGATATTGTGATCATTATTGATCTTCATTTCATTACAACTGCGGATAATAATGTTTATGTTCGAAAAAGCTTGTTATGAGTACAATGCACGCTACATGTGCGTTGTATTAACTAAATGTCCACCATGTACGAGTTATTTGACATCAGAGGCATCATCAGCGAACTGCAAAATTTAATTTATACTTAACATAACATAAATTTTATTTTAATTATGATCAGCATAAAGTATATGTCTAATAGAAAAGATTCATGTTAACATGTTTAAAACGTATTATATTAACTTGGCTATTCTTAAACCCCGAGCAGATTTTATACTATTTATTCATCAAAAAAAAATATAAGCAAATGCATATAGGAAAGTACAACCCAGATCATACATTTAAGTATAAACTCCTAAACCAAGAGTTTAAGTTAGTAAAGGAAAAATACGTTGCGGTAATAATTGATTCGGACCTCAGTTTTGATAAACCTATACAACACAAAGTCAAGATAGCAGACTATGTTCGCAATAATACGATAAATTTTCAACTTCCTTTATGAAAACCCAATCACGCCCCTATACATGTGATGTGTATGGTTCGTTCTTCATTACGCTAACTCAGCCTGGCCGCCGTACACAGCAAAACACGTCGATCTAATAGAAGGATTGTACGACCATGATGTAAGCCAAATAAAAAAGATGTGAAGTAAAGAAGCAGACAGATCCAGCTCTATGGGAAACCGTCTTAAAATAAACCAACAAAGGGCAAAACAGACAAATATAAGAAAACGGTGCCTAGAAATGCGTTCAGCATACATGTATAAATGGAATAGTCAACCGGAGAGTATTGTAAATGCGAAAACACTAAACACTTAAAAAGAGACTTAATAAGTTTTGGAAAACAATGGACCTTAAATACAATGTTTATAAAGCCGAAGTATAATTTTTAACATATGCAAGTCTGACAAAGAGGATCAACTAGAATCTGCGTTGGAACACAATATAAGTAAAAATAAGGAAGTTCTTTTCTTTAAATATAACAATTGTGTTTTTAAATTGCCAAGAGGTGACATTCACAGGTGCTAAAGTTTCCAAATAGTTTTCAAGCCTATACGGTACATGCCATATATTACTACTGGGACGAAATCACTACCCGTTTTTCACACAAATATCAGTTGCACACAACTGCAGTTGGACGAAACCTCCTTATACTGACACGTATTTTTGTTTTTGATTTGGACATCTTTAACAAGAAGTGTCTATTTGAGGGTCTGATATGGTAGAGAGTTGTCCAACTTAAGTAATACATGTAAAGAACAATTGAACTTGAAATATCGACGAATTTACAGGAAGGATTACATGTACACTACAAAATACGACTTCGTCGGTCAAACCTGCGATATCAAGTTCTAATGTCTAGGTTACGAAAACAATCGGTGCCTTCCGATTTTCAAGAATGTGAAACCACAGGTGATTTTTGGAAGTAGACGAACATCGCACAATGATCTTGCTATGTCGGTAAGTAAAAAAGGCGCTAAACGCGGTTTTTCGTTGGGAACATGAATTTTGAGAGCTTGGAGACTGATCGCTAGACCAACGGCGCTTTTGTGGATCCTACGGTCGCTGAATATGGTTGTAAAATATTGCAACTAAGATTTATCGACAGACATATCAAAGTATCGGGTAAAAATCTATTAATACACACTATCGGGTTTATGCAAACCGTCTACAAAACGGGTATTTTCGGCAAATGCCCACTCGTGATACATCGAATCTCCCGAGTTCTCCGTAAGATTAATTTATGAAAAAATCGTCTGCTGATACAGAGTGATATATATCATGACGATATCGTTTAATCGGTAAGTGGTCAAGCAGTCGAGGTAAGACGCAGAACAAAAACACGTGAACTTGCTTGAACACTGTCCTTTTTTTTGCTTCATTTTTTCCACACATATAGCCTCGAGTAGTTACAATGTATCATTTCGATAAATGTTTGGATCTAGTTTCAGAAACAAGATTGGAGGCATTAAGTGTTCTTAATCTTAATGTTGAAGATGGAAAAAGTGCACAAATAGTAAAAACAAAACAACCAAATTAAATATTGTTACGGCGCAATTCAAATAGTCAGCATGTACTTTACATTGGGGGTCAAACTAAAGTCAGTGTTCGGAATATTATTTGAACAAAAAGACAGTAGATAAAAGTCCAGTTGAGTAAATCAGCGTCGAATGTCAATGATTCGTGTTATGATTCGATAATTATCGATTCTATTGTTATTTTTATTATTTATTGATTGTTTTATTAGTTATGTTAAAAGATCTTTCCTTTAATTGGTTCTCGGAGACGACAAAGTAATTGGTTGCTAACCTTACATTTTAAGTTACACTCGATTCATTCTATACATAAATGGTGACGTCACTACGTTATTGTCAGTAAGACCGGTGTGACACAATGACACTCGATTAATACACGTTTTCTTGTCAAGACGCAAACCGATCTCCAGACTATGGAAGCATATTTGAGCCACCACTCAACAACTTAAAATAACATGAAAATAATGAAGGATTTCGCGAAAAAGAAATTCTTTTCGCGAAAACAGATAAATTTTCACGGAAATAAATATATTATGTTAACACGAATTTATGCATGTTAGTGCTCTAAACTGCCAACACATACAGATACAATTTTCATGAAAATAATGGAAGATTTCTCGAAAACAAATAACTTTTCTCGAAATCAGATAACTTAATGAAATTATGAATATAAATTCGCGAAAGATGCCAGTTATATAAAAATAGGTGCTCTTCAATCGATGAACATTGTCTTTATCCTACAGACCAAGAACTGGAGTGTACGTGCATACTATAGCAAGTAGTAAGTTTTCTTTTATCGTTTTACTTTTTAATGTAAATGCATCTTTGTTGACGAAAATGCATGTAGCTTTTTTACGTTTTTATTTTCAGACACAACAATGGAAATAACTGGGTGAGAAATGGTTGTGCGATTTTTCTGTATTCATTAATGCAACAGTCTATACAGTGTCAATGTCACATTAAGAGTTCAAAGGTCGAAAACGGTACAGTACCAATGTCTCCCTTTGGAAAGCCACTTGTTAGACCTTTGGATTTTTTATTTGAATAATAGATCTCTAATTTTCTTTATGGTAATTCCAGATCATGCCCGCATACGATATTCAGGACGCCGATCTTCAGGGTATGTCATCATCACAGCTTATTGTTTTTATCGTCAGAGAGGTTACCGGTATTCTATAGGCCTACGTGAAATTCTTGGAGTTATGGCCATACGACATGAAAAAATAACAAGCGAACGATCAATTTTCCGAGTCTTGAGACGTTACCGCCTGACTAGAGGCCAAAGTCAGCACAGTCTCGAAGAAATTATTCAAGGAATGTTGCTTGAGTTATCAGCTTCCGGTGAAAATGCTGGTTACCGGCAAATGCGTCAAAGACTCCTGATTAATCATGGACTTGCAGCTACATTTGAGATGGTTCGTCTAATTTTAGGACTCATTGATCCACAAGGTGTTGCATTAAGGCCAGGCGAGAAAGTTAAGGCGGAGAATTTATATAAACAATGGTCCCAATTTTGCTATCCATTTAGATGGCTGAGACAAATTGAAGCCATACGGTTTGTCAATCCATGGAGCTGTGGATGGATTTTCCCATAGAGTGTTGTGGCTGAAATGTTGTGATTCTAACAAAAAGCCGATGTACATATCTAGCTTTTATTTAGACTACATAAGGGAAATTAATGGCATTCCAGTTCGGGTTTACGGTGACCGCGGTACAGAAAATTATATTGTCCGTGATGTTCAAATGGCATTACGATGGTCAGACGCAGATCAGTACCAGGGGATCCTAAGCTTCGTCTATGTTTCATCTAACAGAAATGTCAGAATTGAGAGTTTTTGGCGAAGTCTTAGAGAAATGTGTGGAAATGTCTGGATGAACCATTTTAAAGATATGAGTGATTTCGAATTACTGGACACATCTGATAGTGTGCACTTAGAACGCATTAGATACTGTTTTCTTCCTGTCATTAGTAAAGACCTGAATGAAGTTTGCAATATTTGGAATACTCATCGTGTTCGTCGAAATAACCGAATTTCATGTCCTGCAGGAAAACCTGAGGTGTTGTTCTCTCAGCCAGAAGTATATGGTGCAAGAGATTGTAAAATACCACTGGATGACAATAGGGAATTAAATGATGTGGAACGAGAGTATTCTCAACGCCCTCCAGAACTTGGTGTATCACAAGAGTTCCTGAAAATTGCAAGAGCAGCTGTCGGAGATTTGAATCTTCAATACCCACCTAGAAACAGAGAAGAAGGAACAGAGCTTTTTGCTGCAATAACCATGTACATTGAACGCCTCGTTTAACACGGAAATGAAACAAAAATGAACTTAATGACACTTCCTTACAAGCTGGCTAACTTGTGCATTGGTTGACAAAATGTCAATTAATAGATATAGTTGTGTCTGAAAGCAGAGCAAGTACTAGTTTTCAACAAGCTGTTGGCTTTGTATGCGCTGTCAATGTCATGCATGATTGTGTGTCAATAAAACAATACATATTTTGACAGTTTCGCTTTAAAATATCATTTAAATATGTGGCCAAAATGCTAGCCTTATTTGTTATGAACACCCTGAAATAAATAAAAAACACAAACCAGGTTACGGTTTATATGGAATCAATACCTTTACGGGGGAAGTAGTGTTACACGAAGGGTAGAGTGTCTGGAAATATAATTTCTGGATCACTGCACTGTTTGCGTAACACTTCCAAATTTCATATGAACGGTGGAATGCTTCTGTTCTGCCCATGTGTGGCAATCGCCCTTATACTGTCAAATAGTTATAATTTTTTTGGGCATACGGTATGAACAAGGCAACACAAGGTGCACCTTGAGACGGTTCTGTAAAGACTAAAGATAAACGAGAGAATCTGACTCATTACGACTGTCAAATTTGATATCATTGTGTCTTGCAGTCGTTTCAGAGGGCTGTCAGGTGTCATTTTCTCGTGTTACCTTGAATGCAGGGGTTGCTATAAGGCACTTCTCGTCTTGCCTTGTTCCGCCAATGTGGGGTGAGAATAGCAGTTTTATGCCATACAATAAGAGTGTTTCATATCCAAACTTAATTTCATTATGCAGAAGTCTACATGTGACCTTGACCTTTGAGTAACATACCTCAAAACACCAGTATATATGGATAAATACGTCAAGAGTTATGTACAACTAACAATTTGTTAAGGTACAACTACACCGAGTATGTGAACGTGCAAAGGTAAGCCAGAGGTGGCTGTATTAGTTGAATTTGTTTGATGGTAATCAAGATGATATTAAAACAAGAACCGTTCGACATCCACACACTCGACTTTTCTCAGGGCAGTGCTAGATTATTATTATAAGATGAAAATCTAAGTGAAAAAATATACGTTGAACATGGGGCATAATTCTGCCTAAATATTTTTTGGACTATCTGTTTTGCAAGTTTGTGTTCTTTTTTTGATAGTTAACAACAGCCCATTGTATAAAACTTGGATATCTTATCCGTTATCTTTGTCAACTGCTTAAATTTGTCCAAATTGGTTAAGACCTTGGTTTACTTTAACAAAAAAAAACAATATCCAAAGCATGTGATGGTCTCGTTAATCTTTTATACAATTGGAATCCAAATTTAAATTATCCAAAAACCAGAGATATTGAAAAAGATAACCAATGATAACTTTTATCAAAGTTTACACAACTGGCTGCAAGTGTTCAAAGTTAGAGGTGAAAACCTTTGATACTTGTTGAAAAATGGACACCAGTCACACACTTAAACAAGACTGTAGTCCTCAACTACAATATTCTAACAACAATAACTCAACATGCGTCGAAAAGTAGAGCTAAAACACATTAACATGATAGCGTCAAGCAAGGGCAAATACAATTAATAATGACACTGTTTATTTTAGAAATTATTTATTTAAAAAAAGACAGACTTTTTGTCATATCACAGCATAGCAATCAATGTGAAATCAATGTTACCAAAAAGTTAAGAAAATAAGAAAAAAAAACACAAAAAAACAAGAACTCCGCGGACGAAATTGTGCTACGGACGCAGGCAGGACATGAAACATTGTACCATAAATAGAGATTTAACCTATAAGTCTTAGTGTAACCTTGACCTTGGGGGTAGGGACCTGGCTGTTAAGCATGACACCCTGGACAATGATGATGAACATTTGTGCCGAGTTAAATGAAATTCACTTGAAAGATGACGAAGTTATGCTCCAGACACGAATGAGACATGAAACTGTATCATATATGGAGATTTGACCTATAAGTGTGACCTTGACATTATAGGTAGGTACCTGGGTGTTTAACGCGACACATTGTCTAATGATGGGGAACAATAGTACCAAGTTAAATGAAATGCGCTTAATAAATTACAAAGTTATGCTCCGGACACGAAACATTGTACCATATAATCATATATGGACATTTGACCTATAAGAGTGACCTTGACCTTGGAGGTAGGGACCTGGGTGTTAAGAGCGACACATAGTCTAATGATGGGGAAAAAAATTAGAACCAAGTTAAATGAAATGCGCTTAATAAATGACGAAGTTATGCTCCAGACACGAAACATTGTACCATATAATCATATATGGACATTTGACCTATAAGAGTGACCTTGATCTTGGAGGTAGGGACCTGGGTGTTAAAAGCAACATATAATCTAATGATGGGAAACATTTGTGCCAAGTTAAATGAAATTTGCTTGATAAATGACGAAGTTAGGCTCAGGACACAAAAGCTTGTATCATATTGTCATATATAGACATTTGACCTATAAGTGTGACCTTGACCTTGGAGGTAGGGACCTAGGTGTTAAGCGTTACTCATCGTCAAATGATGGGTAACATATGTGCCAAGTTGATTAAAATTCGCTTAATAAATGACGAAGTTATGCTTTGGACACAAAAAATTGTATCATATTGTCATATATAGACATTTGACCTAAAAGTGTGACCTTGATCTTGGAGGTAATGACCGGGATGTTGAGCGTGACACGTCGATTAATTATGGGGGACATTTGTGCCAAGCTAAATGAAATTCGCTTGATAAATGACGAAGTTATGCTCCGGACACGAAGCACTATCATATTGTCATATATGGACATTTGACCTATAAGTGTGACCTTGACCTTGGAGGTAGAAACCTGGATGTGAAGCGCGACACATAGGCAAATAATGGGGAGTATTTGTGCCAAGTTAAATGAAATTTGCTTGATAAATCAAGATGTTATGTTTCGGACACAAAACATTGTATCATATAGTCATATATAGACATTTGACCTATTAGTGTGACCTTGACCTTGAAGAATGGGACATGGTTGTTATGTGCGACTCATCATCAAACAATGGGGAACATTTGAGCCAAGTTAATTAAATTTTGCTTGATAAATGACAAAGTTATGCTTCGGACACCAAAATATGTATCATATTGTCATAAATAGATATTTGACCTATAAGAGTGACCTTGACCTTGGAGGTAGGGACCCTGGTTTGTAAAGCGCGACATATCGTCTTATAATGGGGATCACTTTTGCCAAGTTAAAAGAAATTTGCTTGATAAATGACGAAGTTATGCTCTGGACGCGAAACACTATCATATTGTCATATATGGACATTTGACCTTTAAGTGTGACATTGATCTTGGGGGTAGCAATCTTAATTTATGGCGAGACACATCGTCTAATAGTAGGGAGCCTTTGTAGCAAGATGAGTGAAATTTTATTAGTGATAAATGGCAAAGTTATGATCCGGACAAAAACGGGACGGACACACAGACGGACGGACGATCGCGATTCCCATATCCCCCTCCGACCTATCAGGGGGGATAACAACTTAAACTGAAGGATATAAAATGCGAAAAAAACTTGAAAATTTGTGTATTACAGAACTATTTCAAACTCTTCACAGACAGGCCTTTTAAACTGAGTAAGCTTGATTAAATAATAATCTCAAAGATGACAATGTATAACATTTATGTTCATTGGTATTTGCTATTTTTTATTAAAATGTTACTTAAAGTATACATTAATATTTTATTTAATGTTACTAAAAGTATACGTTTTTTATCAGAAAACTTAAGTTTTAACTTTGTTCTCAAGAATGAAATCTTAAAAAATTACCGTTTTACATAAAGGGACACAGTTTCCCTTTCATTAGCAGGAATATTTTTACCAGCTATCAAGCAATGTCTGGGGTGAATTAAAAATGTATTTTATAGTTAATTTTACAATATTAATTATTTTCAGCCTTATCAAAAATGACTTCCATTGTCTTAAATTTGTTCATTTGACACTATTGCTAAAATATACACTTTCATTGTGTAAGAAATGAAATCTAAAAATTTAAACAGACTATGTTTTAGATAAAAATATCCAAATATTTACACATGTAATGTCAATCTGACATTACGAAATTTGAAATCAATATCCAAATTTGAACAAATTAATATCCACACTTAAGATACCCTGGTTTAATAAGTGCTCTATAAGAATTGTAAAAACATAGCAATTATAAAACACAATTCAACAGTACACAAGTATACGTGAACATATATGCTGGCATCTCATGTTTAAAACCCTCAAGTCAAATAAACAAGACCAATATGGCGCTAAATAGGTCTATGTAAAACTATTTACCAACGGGACAACAAGGAAAGCAAAAGAAGAAATACTTTGCGCTTAAGTGAGTAAAACCTAATTTCCAAAATAATGAAAAAAACATCATAACATCATGAGTGTCACCCTCCTTGGGTATTTCTTAATACTTTTCATTAAATATTGATTAAAACTACATAGTATGAGCTTGGTTACGGTTGTATAAAAAACCCATCTGGGTTTTCATTGGTTAATCAATCGTACCCAACTACTCCCTCGCCATAAATCAGTCCAAGAAACATAGTTTTATTTAGTAAAACAGTTTTTTTTGACATTTTGAACTGACACCTGCAAATGGGGCATACCGAACC
Source organism: Dreissena polymorpha (assembly GCF_020536995.1). Lineage (NCBI taxonomy): Eukaryota > Metazoa > Mollusca > Bivalvia > Myida > Dreissenidae > Dreissena > Dreissena polymorpha. The sequence continues at coordinate 86,155,342 of NC_068363.1, read as the reverse complement.
CCTTTCTTCCAATTCGCAGCTGCAAACGTAGCACAGTCTGTGACCACAGTCTAAAAAGGTATCGCAATATCTATCTCTTCAAATCTGGCATGTTGGAATTCTAGGATAGGTAATACTCTGAAAAGAAAAAAACACTCACAAAAGACCATACTAACACTTTTAACACTTCATGTTAAATAATTAAGGTCTTACACGATTTATAAAGTGCATCAGACACTTTGGGTAATTAGTTATTTTAGAATTGTTTAAACTTTTATTTTTTTTAAGCAAATCAGTTGACAAAATGAAGGACAACATCAAATAAATATCATCCCTTGTACATAAACAGGGAAATTTGCTTTCATTTTTAAAGAGAATTTAAACAACTTACCACTGGTGACACATAATCATGGTCCGAATGCCCGTCAAGCCGCTGGTTACCTCTATTGCAGTATATTTACGACGCAGCAAAAAGTAAAAAAAGCTCTGGGACAGCTGTAACAAAAAATATAAGTTTACCACTGAAAACATTGATTTTTATGAATACGTGCCTTCCCAAATTATATTTATAAAAGAAGTGTAGACCAAAAACATTTCAAACATTTTTAATAACAATTAATATCATTCTTTTATACAATTAATAGATCTACTTTGTATTAGTTAATAAAAACATACTTACAGACCACGCGTAGAACACCACGTTAGGTATTCACGTTAAAGGCTCTGAAGTGCATCTATTTTTAGATCTGGCAACTTTCGCAAATTTTTTAAGGTTTCGTGAAAAGTTTTCAAGAAAAGTCTTCCGTTATTTTACTCTTTTCGTGAAAATGTATTATTTCCAAGGTTTCATGAAAAGTTATCTGTTTTCGAGAAAAGTGATTTATTTTCGTGAAAACTTTAATTTATCTTTAAGTGGTGGCAGTTTAGAGCACTAACAGGGAAAAATTCGTGTTAACATAATTTATTTTATTTTCGTGAAAATTAATCTGTTATCGAGAAAAAAAAAAAAAATTTTCGCGAAATCCGCCATTATTTTCACGTTATTTCATCTGGTAAGTAGTGGCACAAATATGCTTCAATACCAGACAGAGTCGTTCCACGGTCTCACAATCTCTGCCATCACAAGAAAATCCTACCTGATCTGAAAGGATGTTATTTTTTTGTTTAAGAATTATATTATGAAAAGAAGTATCATTGCATTTTATATTTTGAAAATAAGTTAATACGTTAAAGTTCATACTAAAAAATAAATTACCTTAATAAAAAGTAAAAATAACAACGGGTCAATTATTGTACCACGTGTCTTGGTTATTATCACGTGGTTGGTTAAAATGGCGGAGATTTTATCCAGCTATGTTGGTTCCAGTCAAATCTCTGCGCGGAGTTTGGACGCAAACGCGTATTAATAGATGCCTGTTTAAACCATTTTAAGAATACTCATCATCAACTCATAAAGGGTTAACAATATACGAACAGTCAGGTTTTATCCGCAACACAACGTCCTTCATTCGGACTTAATCTTTCATTACTATTTCTGAAGTAAGTATATATACACATACATAAATATACACACACAAGAGTTGCAAAACCTCATTATTCGGAACTATAAAGGTCCATTTTGTTTCGTTTTTTACTTGCATTATATAATACCGACAATCTAGATTATTACATTTTACGTATATAAGTATATATATATATATAATAAAAGTAAAAACACGTGTCTGGGATTTTAAATATATATTGATTTAGCCAACGCGTTTCAATTTTATATATATGAACCGTTTATAAGTATAAGTTAAGGAGAATTATAGCTCATTAGCCCGCCGTATTTTGCAACAAGGATACGATATTGTTTATGACAACGACCTCGTTTGTAACCCGATCTTTTATTCTACGACAATGAAATCATCGAACGGTTATTGTAGTTTATTGTTGTATGAGTACAAACCGACACAGCCGGATTTTCTAGTTCTTCAAAATGGATTTCAAATATGGAAGCTTGTTTGTGTTGGGACTGTTAGCGATATGTAAGCATAAGTACAATTGTATGTTTGTTAAATGAAAATACTCATATATTGGTAAATGACTGGTATTTTGCTAATTCATCATGTCACTTGCAAATGATTAAAATAAATAAGTCACATGAATCATTACCAGAGCCTTACAATGGAACCTACTGGTATATAAAAATAAACAATGTTTTTGTAATAGTTTTATGCAAGTAAAGTTTCGATCAAAGTAATAAAGATGTATATTGATGCTATATTACTTACAACTTGATATATATTTCAAAGTACTAAATCCTGTTTTGACAAATTAAATGTCAGCTGTTGTCAATTCCAACGCGACAAAGGGTAACATAACGCGACACACGATACTACTGAACAATAGTGAGTCGAGACATCCATGCTCCTTGAGCACGTCTATTCATTCAAAACGTGTGAAACCTTATACATTTTTTAAATGTTTCCACTGCACTGAGTAGTTTTAATGACTTTTTGATAATTAAACACGTGCTTTTTGAGATAAGTGATTGAAACGTATTTGCATTTGAATGCTATTAGAGTTCACGTCAATCTCTAGAGTTGTTCCTTTCTTTAAAAAAAAATCGCTATGAATTATGTTTCTTCATTTTTAAGCCACGCTAGAGAATTCATTTAACGTGAAGTTAAAACTAAATGCCGTTCGATGATTTTTTCCACAATTTTGATACAATCGGAGACAGAAAGCTGCGTTGTTAATTACTGTTTTCAATTTACAGCCGGCGTGTGCTCGGGTGCTCGGGCTGGCTTCCGAAGCAGTTCCTATCGAAGATCTGGGTCAAGGTACGTACATGCATTAGTTTTGTATGACAGAGTAGGCTCGCTTACAGGCATCCATTTCGTTTATATTTGACTTCTTAACAAGACAAGTATTGATGCAAAGCATCAAAGGTCGTCGGGAATTTCAGTGTTAAAGGCACTCAATGAAGTTACATGGAACGATTTTTTCTACTCTAATTATTAATATATTGGCCGATTATTTTAAACAAAATAGAAAAAGATACTGGTATAACCATTATCTATGATTTTGTGTTATAACCCCCAAATAACCATTATCTATGATGTTGTGTTATAACCCCCCAAATACCCATTATCTATGATTTTGTGTTGTAACCCCCAATTATTTCATAGTTATGTTATTTACATTGGTTTCCTTTTTTTACTGGCATCCGTGTGCAGTTTTCATTAATGGAACAGAACTTTGTAGGTTTTAAAAAATCTGCTTCATCTTGTTAGCGTATATTTCATATTTTTCTCAACTTCAATGGGGGGGATTCTGAACTTATTTTTACGTTGCTCATATACGATAGGGGTTGAGTACTCATTGATATGAAAACACTGTGAAAGTTTTAATGTGTTTACGAAGCCCCGTTCCCCCTCTCACACATATATTTCATGGGCATAATAAAAACAAAAAATGGTTACAATAAAACAGCACATTAATTTAAACTAAAATGTCTACATCAAAACAAAAAGTTAACATAGAACACAAATAAAATAATTTGATTCTACTGGGGCTCGAACCTTGTGCCTCTCACATGTGAAGCGAGCGTGTAACCACTACACTACGGAACCGCTTGAAAAATCACCTTCTAGCTAAGATATTAATAAGCTATTAATAGTCGGTTTAAATGTAAACCCGGAAGTTTAAACGCTGGATAGTGAGCGGGGTTAAAGGTCCATACCAAAGGGTCCATACCACTGGCAAAATACACGTCAGGCATGCGGCCTTCTATATGTGGTTCTTAAAAAAACCTGTAGGAGGATATGATAGTAATGAGACTGGTGTGCTGTGATGGTGCTCCTCATTGATAAGCGACTGCTTCCTTTATCAAGACTCATTATTACAATTAATAATACGTTTCGCGATTCGCGCTCTATAGCGCCTTTATTAATACCTAGGTGGTTGCTAGGATAGTGGAAGAAAGAAGTTTTGTTTTTATACAAAACCAGAAAGTTTCACCGGTTCGCGTATTTGCCCAGTCCCTGTGATCTTGTATTATTGCCCAGTCCCTGTACTCAGTTATTAATTAAAAGAATTAGCTTTGCATTTTTGGCAATAAATGTCGTAGTAAATGTAATAGGCACAAATGCAGTACTTATTTACAGTAATTTACACAAAAAATCACCACGATGCAAGATATTCTGCAACAAAAATATATACATTGATCCGTAAATAAATTCTCCTCCCATAAGCGAAAACAACGTATTACATACTAGTCGCCGCACTTCAGTGCGACGCCAATAAGTCGCATTCAGTGAACTGCGACGTTTACTGATCGCGTGCTAGATGCGCTATATTCTTGTTCATGGTGAGTAATCTCAATATATAAAGTATGTTCATGTTGCTATTTTTTTGCACGTATACAGAGCTCACGTATACTCGATGTGCATCGTGCACGATCAGAAGTTCACAGGGTCATGTCCGCCCTCTGTGCCATGTTGAAAATTTCAGTGGTGCGAGTGAATGACATGATTCCATGTTTAGTGCCCAATGTTTTACTATGATTTGAACATTTTTCTAACCTTTCTTTTTAATGTTTGAAGTGTATTTATAAATTAATTATACACATATTAGTGTTCATCTTTCAGTGTTTCCTCCAGCGGCGACGGGTTCATCGCTGGCATGGTGATTTTGGGGATTGTGGGCGCTGTAGTCATTGCCTTGGTCATCATTTGCCTTCGTAAGTAATGATCCATATTTGCCATGCTTAATGAATGCCGGGCCTTCCATGGGTATTCCACTCATTGTGTGTGGTCCAGCATAAAATAGTGTGTTATTAACAGTCATTTGTGTCACAGCTGAAAGAGCGACAGCTCAATTCAATGTTTTAATTATCAGTCAGGTTTTGCCTCAGCTGACAGAGCAATATCGCAATGCAATGTTTCAATTGTCAGTCATATTTTGCCTCAACTGACAGAGAAATACAGTAGTTAATTGCAGTGTTTTAATTATCAGTCATGTTTGCCTCAGCTAACAGAGCAATAACTCATTGCAATATTTTAATAATCTGTCATGTTTTTCATCAGCTGACATAGAAATAACCCAATGCAATGTTTGTCATATCAGTCATATTTTGACTCAACTGACAAAGTTATGTCTCAAAACAGTCTTTCAGTTGTTAGTCATATTATGCTACAACTGACAGAGCAACTGATCAATGTAATATTTAATTATTCTCAATGTTTTGCCTCAGCTGACAGAGCAATAATTCAATACGATGTTTCAATTATCAGTCATATTTTGCCTCATCAGATAGAGCAATAACTCAGAGTAATGTTTCAATTATCAGACATGGTTTGCCTCAGCTGACAGAGCAATAGCTTAATGCAATGTTTCAATTATCAGTCATGGTTTGCCTCAGCTGACAGAGCAATAGCTAAATGCAATGTTTCAATTATCAGTCATGTTTTGCCTCAGCTGGCAGAGCAATAGCTTAATGCAATGTTTCAATTATCAGTCATGGTTTGCCTCAGCTGACAGAGCAATAACCCAATGCAATGTTTCAATTATCAGACATGGTTTAGTAAATGGGGATATTGGCTGGCTACCAATGTGTTGTAATATTAAGTGTAACATATCAGTGGTGTAGATTTGTTAATATGGATAGAAAATTAGAAATAGATTAAATAGAAAGGTTTTTGAATGGTCCTTCCTATGTAAAGGTAGGAATTGTAAAAACTGATGTTTTAAAGTTTGCAATGTGTTTGAAAAGTATGATATGAATAGGTGTACTAGTATTGAGTACTTTCTTAGCAAGCGAGAAATTGCTACTATTGTTGAAAACAAGATTTTTTAAGACTATAAGGACTGGAGTCATGGTTACAAGATGTAAATAGAGAAAGAGCACGTAGTGGAGTTGGACAAAACAAACTTAGATTTTATAGAATTTTTATGCAAATGTATGAGGTTGAACCATATTGTTTACTTGTGTATAATAAAAGGCATAGAGGGGCTTTGGCAAAGTTTAGAAGTGGTACAGCTCCAATGAATATAGAAATTGGAAGATATATAAATACACCTCAGGAATTAAGAAAATGTAACTATTGTAAGAGTATAGGTATAAGTGTTGTGGAAAATGAAAAATATATACTGCTTGATTGCCAATTATACAACCGGGTTAGACGAGAACTCATGACTGAACTACTACTAGTATATCAGAAACCAGGCTTTGAAAATTTTGATATTGATGATAAGTTAAAAATTATCTTGTCATACAATAATATAGTTAAATTAGCTGTCAAAACCTGCTTTCTGATATTAGAAAAACACAAAGAACATATAAATTGTGAAACTAACTGATTTTACCTTTTTTACTTACCGGTATCTAATGTTTTATTGTAGATATTATGATGCATTTTATGATCTTCAATGAAACTAACTGATTTTACCCTCTTCTTACTTATCTAGTGTTTTATTGTAGATATATGATGCCTGAAATGATCTTCAATGAAACTAACTGATTTTACCCTCTTCTTATTTATCTAGTGTTTTATTGTAGATATTATGATGCATTTTATGATCTTCAATGAAACTAACTGATTTTACCCTCTTCTTACTTATCTAGTGTTTTATTGTAGATATATGATGCATCTTAGGAACATGTATTTCAAAGGCATGAATCTGGTTTTTATAAATGTTTTATCTTGTAGATATGTAATTAATCTAGCATCACGTCAAAGTTAGCAAATGTCTTTAATGTTGATAGATATCAATTGATATTAGCATTGTATTTATATTGCCTATCTGATGTACTTTCTCCTATAATTATATCATGAATGACCATGTGTACTTATTTTATAATGTTGTATATATAATGTTTTGTAATGAAGTACATGTGGATGAGACAATAATAAATAAATAAAAAAAAATGGTTTGCCTCAGCTGACAGAGCAATATCTAATTGAAATGTTTCAATTATCAGTCATGGTTTTTCTCAGCTGACAGAGCCATGGCTGAATGCAAGGTTTCAATTTTCAGTCATGGTTTGTCTCAGCTGACAGAGCAATATCTAAATGCAATGTTTCAAATATCGGTCAGGGTTTGCCTCAGCTGACAGAGCAATATCTAAATGCAATGTTTCAAATATCGGTCAGGGTTTGCCTCAGCTGACAGAGCAATATCTAAATGCAATGTTTCAAATATCGGTCAGGGTTTGCCTCAGCTGACAGAGCAATAACTCAAATCGATGTTTCAAATATCGGTCATGGTTTCCCTCAGCTGACAGAGCAATAGCTCAATGCGATGTTTCAATTATCAGTCATAGTTTGCCTCAGCTGACAGAGAAAATCGCATTGCGGAGTGCATAAACTGACATTAGTCCGCCCTGCTGTGGTGACACTACGCAAGATGTATAGTATATTCCATCTAAACAGAGAAGGCTTAGCCTAAACAATTTCTTGGTAGGAAAAGTGCTTATAATTTACTTATATATACGTATATTGGTCCTGTGTGTGTTTGTCAAAGCAATTAAAATGTATTAGAAGGAAAGGAAACTTGATCTCGAATATCGATTTTAAAGATGGTTGAAGTACGATTCTTAATACCATTCATTTAATCTGTGGAATGAGCAAAATCTTCAACTTAATTTATGCTTGATAAACAATTTATCGGATATGCTGTGTAAGTCCAAGCCATTTTTTATTAAACATGTCCGCGTACTTTGTTCACAGTCAAGCATACATACTGACGATTTCCCAGACTTGTGCACGTGTATAATGATTGTGTTTCAGTGAAGAAAAAAGGCATCATTTGCGCCTCACCAAAAGTGACCTCTACGCCCAGCTCTGGAATCAACATTGTGGACAAGAGAGACCTGACCGACAACTACTCCACGGGGTTTGTCAACCCGCCCCCACCGCCCACATACTCTGCTGTGTATCCCCCGTCATACTCAAACGGAAATGTGTCCGCGCCCGACCCCGCCTACCCACCAACAGCGAATATGCCCAACTGAGGGTCGCCAATAAACATTGTCGAAAAAAAGCATAGGCGCTCGATGGCAGTGTTTTTATATTTATTTATTTAGTTTATATATTGTTTTTTAGTTACCCGTTGTTTATTATAATACATACACATACTAAATCAATAAAAATCTTTCGACAAAACGTCTTCTTTAAAAGATTGTTCGACTATGTACATAGATATTGACTATGTACATAGTCGAACTATCTTTTTAAGAAGACTTTTTGTCGGCAGATTTTTGTTGATTTAGTATGTGTATGCGTTATAATAAACAACGGGTAACTTTAACAAAAAACAACAACAACATTTCCATCGAGCGCCTATGGAAAAAAGAGGTACAACGATTCCGTCAAGCATTATCAAATCATCTGATTCGATCTCAATTGATATCTAATTAAACCAAAAGTATTAATAATTGAAAGAAATCTAAAACAAATGAATTAAGTTTATTGATAACAAAATAATTTTCAAGAATAGAAACTTTACACTTAAAAGTGTGCACTTTTCATTGTATCTTTAATACTCACTCTGGAGGTATTTTGTCTGTTATCCAAAATCGATCAAACGTGTCAGAGTTTCTATTTTTGGCTTGAGTTATCACTAAGTAGTAAGTAACATATATACACATCGTTTATAAATATTTGGGAAGAAACTATCTTATATAATACTATGTCAATGTGCTTTTACTACATAATGCCACTAGTAATATTTTCTTAATATTGAAATTATGCCCTATTTCTTCACGTATAACAATATTATTTAGCATTATTTCGTCAGTCTAAGTCTAGATATATTGCTGGATGCAGCAAATACATCCTATTCGTGATAAATTATTTATGTTTATCTATGTGAACTAGTTTTGTCTGTATAGTAATTGCCTGTGATGTTTGTTCGTGTGATGTTTGACACAAGGTGTTTGATACATATTTAGCAAACAGATATTAAAGCAACATGATAAAGTAAATGTATTATGATACCACGTATATGCAAACACACAATCGTTTATTCGCTGAAATATTCAATACAAGATATTATGCTACAGACACATCGTTACTCTTAACCTGATTTCTTACGTGCGAACAAAACCCCTTCGGCAATAATAAAAACACTAATCGCTTGTCTTAAAAAAAGTTTCATTTGAAAATAGAAATACAGACTGATATGATATTTATACATTCAAGTCCATTTCTAACGCAACACATATATATTTCATAATGTCTTGATGTTTTGTCAACGAATTTCGTAAAAATTGGGAATATGAACAAATAAATAATATTTTAATATCTCACAGAAGTTTATCCAAATCACGATTTTGCAAAACTTAACCATCTGAAAACACGATGATCGGCATATTGAAAGAATAAGATGGAAAACCCAATGCAGATTGGAAATACCAATTTTGTATTTCAATAGAAATGAGTTTCACTGAATGTTCAACGCTCCACTCTATTGCAATGAAAGAAACGAATATGCAAACAAATGTTTTAGAAACAAAGCATTGTTAAATTCCTTTAAGTGTTGAACACAGAAAACGAACGTTAATCAGTAAAAATGAGACCATTTATTATTTACAAAGCTTTTTAACTACATGACTCACCATGGCAATGCTTTATATAAGTACGAGTACTTTTACATCAACATCAAAATTGTAACTTGCTTTTCTCCCATTTTTATATTGATATGTTATTTTACATGGAACACGATTATTTATTATGCACATACATTTTGTTGTTATATGAGTTTTTGAACTCGTGGGCTTGTGCTTATTGTTCGAAATAAAGTTTTTCTACTTCTCCTTCTTCATACTTTTTCCAAAGAAAAATTCAGCATGGTTTCGTCTATAGAAAATCAACACAACCAAGTAATATCTGCTTGAAACATTAGCAAAAGAAACTTGATGATCTAAATATTTTGTAATAAGTAATTGAGACATACTTCATGAAAAGAACTTCAGAATAATACAGTTTATGAACAGATATTATTATGCATATATTGGACGACTCGTGCACTTTTTAAAACATTACTTTGGATGTCATTTAATGGAAGAGTTAAGTGCTACACAGCAACAAGTATTACAACATTTGCAATATTAATCCATCATATATGAAAGACCTTATAGCCTTTTCATTCAACAAATCACACAGTTTACGTTCAGTTATGCGCACAGATTTAATTTAAACAAACAAACCATGAACAATTTACTTCCAAGATACATATCACTGCCTACTCATGCTGAACGATTTACCTTTGGTCATTATGGATATAAATCTTTATGTGCATGAAAGTATAATTGTTTACCCACTGTTTCGGTTATAGATTACGACGACGCTTCAAAACTACATGACATGCCGTGTACTTAATTGACTTGTTTGTTAATTGACAAAGTTTCGCCCTATATCAATGGCAACGGCGACCAAAATCTAACAGAATCGTAATTAGTGGCTGACTGGCGATACTTTTTTCCAAAAATATTGTAGATTTTTTCTGATATATTTTTACGTATTATAAAACATTGGAGCCGCCTGTTGTATGTTACTAACATAATTGCTAAGGTATTTCCGGATTGTAGATGTAAAGCGAGATCAGTGGGATGACGTCATGCCAATATTTCAAAACACGTTTTGTATATTATCGTTGTGAACCCACCGGTCTTTAATGGTAATAACGCAGCGACAACATGTAGAATGGTAATACGATATTGAGATATGTGACCAAGTCTCAAACTCAATCGATAAATCTATTGTATAGGTAAATACATGGATTTCAACGCACTCATTAGCATTTAAACATGACAAATACTGTTAATGATATCGACCAAAACTTCAGTTACCCGTCAATCAATTCAAAATACGCTTCAAGAGTAATCAGCAAATTGATGTCAGTGTGCGCACAAATCTTCACATGGGGAAGATCAACCGGTTCAACATGGATCTAAAAATACGATAATTATTGTTTTACTTGGATTGTTTGCATTTGACATTAATAGAACGTTAGATAATTTGACACTGTGTACACCACGTACATGTTCAAATAAGTCGCGCACAACTTGGTAGCAGATTGTGTCACTCGTTCTTACTCGTTTTGTTTTATAAAGGTTATAATCACCTGAGCTTGTAATAGGTATTTTGTATATTTAACACATACACACATATTTGCAGTCTTGTGATAAATGTGAATAGATAAAAAAAAATGTATTTAGAGATATACCAGTATTTATAGATATACCAGTATTAATCATTCACCATTTGTTACATAAATTCCTAAATATCTTTGAATTGCTAGTATAAAGACCAATTAATTAATTATAAAAACAAAATCTACACAAGTATTGCTACTGGTTTATAAATATTACAACAAAATGAGGGTAATAATTATGCAGAGAAACCGTTTAATTCCAATTAAATTTACGTAGATCTAATACTTATGATGATTTTATTGATAAACAAGCCGATTATCATAGTATTGAATTTATAATTTTTTATTGTTTACAGTAATGGTTGCTGTACAAATACTTTGCAGAGAATTTGCAATCATGTCTGTTTAATAGTACATGTACTTATTCACTAGCGACAAGAGCAATTTCAGCTAATTTTGCTTTCTTAAGCTTTAGTTTAAAATTAAGTAAACTCAAAATAAATCACAAACACTTTTTACCACACTGTTTTTAAGGTTGATTCATGAGGCACCTTATCTGATTAACATCTTCATTTCCGAAATCAGTCGCTTGCGAGGCGCTAGACAGGAAGGCTACCGGTACCCCTCGATTTGACTAGCTGCTGGGTAGGCAACCGACCATGCCAAAATCAGCCCAGTCCAGGGGTCGAACCTTCGACCTTCCGCCCTTTTAGCGACCGCTCTGACAACTAGGCCGAATTAGCGATTAGTGATGTTTCCTAGTAAATTATGCAAACGAGTCAAATTGTAAAATACATGGCATATTGGTGCACCAATTCAAGAAAAGACAATTTCAATTAACCCAGTACTTAAGATCGAAACAATCAGCATAACTATTAGCATAATTACTTATTGATATTATTTTATTTACAATAAATATGAACTCGTGCGTTGTTTTCTGACAAGTTCATTTGAAAGTGTGTTGCCGTTAATTACTAATATCAAGAGTCCTAATGGTGAAAGCATGGTATAGCATATGGTCGTTTATTCACGGTACATTTGTCAATGTCTAAGATATTTTCATATTTATGTTGGGTGAGATAAGTTTCCTTAAAGTGTTTGAAGATTCTTCGTGCAGAGATGTTTTAGTTGCAACCGAAAGATCAGTGGGTTCCGAGCATCGTCGGATACCCACGACTAATTCATTCCGTTACTCTCGATAAATGGAGAGTAGCGGAATGGGTCGAACGTGGGTATCCGACGATGGGTTCCGAGAATCCCGTAACTGATCAGTTGGACATCGCGCATTATTTTAAGGAAAAACTGAAACCTTGATATTTTTCAACGCCGTCTGTCCAGTGGTTGATTATAAGAATTATATTTCCATTTAATTATTCAAGAGTTTCATTTTTGCAATTTAAAAATACATCCATGTTCAGAAATTGAGAGCATGGATAGGAATGAGTGACCATTGTGTACACACCGGTCTTACTGCCCTGTGTACTAACGCGAAAGGAACTGTGGGTAGCACTTCTTTTACGAGTGAAAAGTGAAAGCGAAAGTAGGTCAGGTAATCATGCTTGTGATCATCGCTATCAGTCTTATTAGAGATTCAAAATCGCATATAAACATAATTAAATTACATTTCTTTAAACAACATTCCGTTTTAAACACACAATAAAAAACGATTTTTCTTTCATTATTAACATTTTCATTCATACGCAGAACTACTTTGGCGGAAGCATAATTCCCCAAACCAGGGGAATGTGATGCGTCGTAGTATAGAGGTGACAATAACGTAGTGACGTCACCATCTATGTATAGAATGAATGAGTGACAGATTATATCCCAGTTCCGCATAAGTACCGTCAGATTATATCCAAGTTCTTCATAAGTACCGTTAAATTATATCGCAGTTCTGCATAAGTACCGCCAGATTATATCCCAGTTCTGCATAAGTACCGTCAGATTAAACCCAGTTATTTGTTGGGTAGGAAAGAGTACGTACCTTCAGCCATAAGCTGCGTAGGCTAGTGTTGGTACCCTCAGCCATTGGTTGTGTAGGATAATGATGGAGCAGTCAGCTGTTGTGTACGACATGATTAAGTCGGCCATTACTTGTAAATGACATTGTAGAATCAATTTTTGGAACAGTCAGCCGTCTGTTGTGTATGACATAGTCAAGTTAGCATAATAGCGTTTAGAAAAAGTACAGTACGCTATAATTTGTGTAAAACAGAGTACGCACAAACTAAGTAATTAGTTGTTTATGATAGTTTTGGTACAGTCGGCAACTAGTCGTGTGAAATGTAACTGTCTGTCATTATTTTTGTAAAACAATGCACGCACAGCTGGCCATTAATTAATATAGGACAGTACGTGTTTGTACATTCACCAATTAGTCGTGATTACAGAGTACTATCGTCTATTAGTTTGAGTTTACAATATTTATGCGTTAAGAGTAATTCATTATAATAGTCATGTGCATATCAATATATTTTTTTAACTTTTCATGGATAAGAAGATAGCATCTATGATGCTTATTTGATTTCTGTTTCAATATGGAGTTACTAGAGAAGAAAATGTGATATGGATCCGGTAGTTAAGGATGTTATTGTAAGATTACCAGTTTGTTGTGTTGTTCTTACTCGATTGAATTATCTTTATATTATACCTTACAGAAAATTTTATTGTGGAATGATCTCGAGGAATTCACACCACGTGTACAGTTATTCTGAACCATTAATATATTTTTTTAATGGCACATGTGGGATTAGTTTTATATGACATTGTTAGCCCAGTCAGCCATTTACTTTGTATGAAAAGTACAGTAAAACCATAAGTTGTGTAGGACAAGTACAATCAAGCATTATTTGTGTAAAACAGTGTACGGCAATCAGCAATTATTTATGCAGGACACGATACTTTCAGCAATTAGTTATGCAGGGCAAATAACAGTCAGCCATTAGTTGTGTAGGACAAAACAAAGTCGGTCATCAGTTGTACAAGACAAGAACAATAAGCCTTTATTTATTTTTTAAACAGTGAACGCACAGTCGGCCATTTATACTATAATTTAGTGTCTGTACAGTTATCTTTCTTTGTTTCGTGCATGACCATGATAAGTAATGATGTACGTATTTGTAGTACAGTAGATGAAAAACTTGCTTATATGTGACCAGGATAAGAACTGCACAAAAAGCTTTAATGAAATTGTCCAGACCGATAAAAGACCTTACCTTGCATTAAATGACTTTGACTTTTTTGTGTATCTGGCTAGACAACTGCAAAGTTTAAAAACAACTGATGATGTGGCTATTGATATATCGACCGTTTAGGGTGAAACTCGTTTATCGGCTTCGCTTGATTATATGAAATACAATAGTTTTGAGCTCAACCAGCGATATGGTCATAGACTTTATCTGCATGCACATGTCTAACCAGACTTTTAAAGTTAAGGAAAGCCCACTATTTGCATTCAATTCACAAACAAATAATCTAATTGTCACATGACCTTGCATACAAAGCTTTACCTTAGCTCCAGTGCCGATGTAATAGCTCTCGCATTCTTGGAAAAGTATAGCCAATAAAGTCCGTAAAGTATGCTCATTAAATACTATATACTAGTATACCACACATGATCTATAAAAAAGGCAAGCTTTAAGCAATCTTGAAAAAGAATGTTAGTGTAAATCAGCTCGAATAATCCCGCACAGCGGGGATTACACCCGGGACTTCTCGGTTGCACTACAGACACTCTTCCGCATCGCTATAAAAGCTATAAATGTCATATAAACTGGCACTAGATGTGCTCCTTATACCTCACACTACTAAATACAACCCCTCCATTTTAATATTTCGTCCACGAATTTCTTTCTGCTGTGACATTTGTGGGATATCGTACAGACAAACAACCACGTTAGTTATTTTACGTTGAGCGCCAATTTATCCCAACTAGAATAATACCGGGCCACAAAGGGTATGTAACACTGGACCTCCCGGTTGCAAGGCAGACACTCTACTGCATCGCTAAAACAGCTTGCTCATATAGTAAGGCAGTAAAGGTGCTCGTTATACCTCATTTATTGCAATACATTTTATTGCAATTTATTTTGTTGCAATACATCTTTCGGTCCCACGTTTTCACGTCTTCACTTGCTGGACCTGCCAAGCTAAGAGCTTCAGACAAACTCAAATATTTTGCAAATAATCAACCATGAAACAGATCATTTTTCGTCGGTTTTTCCTTTCCAGCACTGGAGTGTTAGCAATGTTCGGGAACCAGACTAATAATCACTCTGCTAGCCTTCTTCTTCTTCTTCCAAGTAATGACAACCTTCAACTGACTGAAGATTATTGCCATGGCGCGCATGAGAGATAAAGAAAAAGTGAGAATAAAATAGAGAAGTATATACAATGTGAGATAAAAACGGAGGGGAAGTTAGATAAGGTGTTTGGCTAGTTGAGATCTGAATATAACAACTGAGCCAGCTGAAAGGATGTCAGGTGGAAGATTGTTCCATTCCCTGACGGTTATCGGGAAGAATGATTGTTGGCGATAGAGCGTTCTGCAGTATGTGATGTGGAAGTAGAATATATTGTTTGTTGGTTCTGACTTGTTCAGATTTGGTTGGAGTCGATTTTCGGTTGGTATGTGTACTAGGTTGTTTACAATTTTAAAGAACATTATTAGTCTTGCTTCTTTGCGTCGATCTTGGAGTGATTTCCACTGAAGGTCTTTTAGCATGTCCGTAACGCTTGAGCGATTATGGTATCTGTTTTTGACATATATAGCTCCTCGACATTGGATCATTTCCAGCCTATCCGTATCTCCCGTTTCATATGGGTCCCAGATGGTGCAGGCATATTCCAATTATGGGCGGACGAGTGCCATATATGCTTGTTCCTTGATGGCTGTGGACGCAATGTTCAGGTTTCTTCGGATGAAGCTTAGGCTTCTGCTGGCTTTACTACTGATGTTGTTAATGTGTTCGCCCCAATCTAGCTTTTCATTCAGTGTACATCCAAGGTATTTTGTTGATTTGACATGTTCTAAAATGTGGTTATGGAATTTATATTGATGGGTGATGGTTTTACGCTTGCGGTTTATTGAAATGACTTGACATTTTTTCAGGGTGAAATTCCATTTTCCATTTATTTTCCCACGATGCTAATTTGTTTAGGTCTTCTTGTAATCTTATGCAGTCTGTGTCTCCTGATATTGTGAGGTATGCAATGGTGCCATCGGAAAAAGTCGGACCGTAGATTTAAGGCCGTCTGGAATGTCATTTATGTAGAAGAGGAAGAGGGATGGGTCGAGGACAGATCCCTGTGGGACGCCAGAGTCAACTTGTACTGTGTCTGAGCATTCTCCTTTTAGCACGACCTTCTGCGTTCTGTTTGTAAGGAATGCTTGGATCAAGGCTAAGGTCTTCCCTTGTATGCCATAGTATTCGAGCCTGTGAAGGAGGAGGATGTGGTGTACCTTATCGAAGGCTTTCGAGACGTCCATTACGAGGATGTCGGTTTGGTGGCCATTCTC
Source organism: Dreissena polymorpha (assembly GCF_020536995.1). Lineage (NCBI taxonomy): Eukaryota > Metazoa > Mollusca > Bivalvia > Myida > Dreissenidae > Dreissena > Dreissena polymorpha. The sequence continues at coordinate 86,138,700 of NC_068363.1, read as the reverse complement.
CATGTTTTGGGTCACGTCATTGGTGAACTCCAGGCGCTGGGTTTTGCAAGATATGCCCTTCCGAAATATGTGTTTTAGTGGGTAAAGTGAGTTGTTTGTTTCTGCATGTTTCATGATGTTGCTGGTAACAATGTGTTCAAGGAGTTTGCAGCAGATGCAAGTTAGAGATATTGGCCTGTAGTAAGCTGGGTCATTTTTGCTTCCTTTTTTGTAAACTGGAGTTACGTTTGCTTTTCGCCAGTCGTCTGGGATGGTGCTGGTGTCTATAGAGAGCTGGAATATGCTTGCAAGGATAGGTGATATTTCTTTTGATAGTTCTTTCAGGACTCGTGGGTTGATGTTGTCTGGACCCGCAGCTTTGAAAGGGTTGAGTGAGTTGAGAAGTTTTTTCTATTCCGACGGTGGATATAGCTATTTCAGGAGCAGGTGGAGATTTCATGCTGGTCATGTATAAATTTGTTGATTTTGAATTCTTCAGCAGATATATTTGGACTTTTGGTGAATACTGATTGGAACTGCTTGTTGAGGATGTTGGCTTTTGGTTTTGCTTCGGAGTAGACTTGGCCCTATTCACGAAGTCCTGTGCTAGAGGAGTTGTCTTTTTTATTATGTTTGATAAATCTCTAAAGTCGTTTGCTGGTAAAGCGGTTTCCGGTGTCTGATTCTTCTGGAGTTACTATGTTGTCTATGTAGGCCCAGTAGGACTGTCTTAGCATCTTCTGCATGAGTTGTTTATGTTTCTTATAATTGGCAATATGTGTTGGATCTTTCGATTTTTTCATCTTTTTATAGTGCTTGTCTCTCCTTCTCATTAGTTTCTTAATTTGAGTGGTTATCCATGGCATTGAATCTCTTGGTCTTGCATTTTTATGTGGGATATGGTTAGCAATACTGGACTGGTGGAATGTAGGTCTATCATATCAGATTTCAATGCTTCCCATCTTTCTTTTCTGTATAGGGGTATTTTTCGGGGCTTCTGCTCCAGTTTGAATTGCTGTGCAGAGAATTCAAACAAAGCATATATCTCCTTCTTCTTCAGATACAGCACTCCTTCTAAACAGAAGAGTTTGTGCCGGCGACTATTAGTTAGGGGATGAAAACTGTTTGTCATGTCTTCTTTGAATTTTTCAAGACTTTGCATTATAATGTGTTATAATTAAATATTACTTGTATGTTTGTATAGGTCCCTGAAATATGCAACTGAATTTCTCGTTTCTTGTAATGGGACGAAAAATTACTGGATTTTAACCATTAATTTTACAAACTGGTGTCTACGTAATAAATACTCTTTGTGTTTCTTAAGTACAAACCTTTAATGTTTTCTTTATAAAATACAACTACACAAATCACGATGGCTGATAGATTTGAAGCTTTAGAAGAACAGTTAGAACGATTCATTGAGAATGCAAGGCAGCTAGGCATTATTGTCAGCGATTTCCAGCCACAGGGCCAAAATGCTTTAAATTCAAAATTGTAAGATTATTTCCCTTTTATTGTTAAGTTTATATTTTCTGATTTATTTGAAAAATATTTAGCTTGCATTAAAAGATACGTGATAAAATTTATAAGTTATTTAAATAAGTTTAGAGAACATCTTATATACAGTTTAAAAACCAATACTGACCCTAAATTACTCGTACATTGGTTGCAGGCTTATTTAAGGTAGTAAGGCTTGATTGGTCATTGTTGGCTCGGGTACTACTTAAATGTACCCCGGGTACAAAAAATATACTTACACGTACCTGGCAAATTTAGACTGTACCTAAGTTTTATTCCCGCCCCAAATCTGATATCGTAAAACACGCTTTGGTATACCAAACAAAATTCTCTTTAAACAAAACCTGTCTCAATATGCTTTTTTGAGTAGGAGTTCCAATAATATAGAGACAAATTTACACAATATTAACATAAATATGAACATAATTCATTTGAAAAAAAAATTAGCCGACAACAACAAGTTTAGCGTTAGAAATCCCGGGTACGTTTCAGTATATTTTCTGTACCCGGGGTACAGTATTCTGTACATTTCTGTACATTTTAGTATTCTGAAGAGTACCAGGGGTACCTGTAAGTATTACCCAAGCTGACAATCACCAAATGAGCCTTAGTAGGCCAAAAGTATAATCGCCAAATCGGCCCAGGCCTTAAGCCTTGGTTAATCAGAGGTTCTGAAATAAGCTGTCCGAGTTGTCCGAGTCGTCAATTTCACTTTCCGGACAAGCAGTTTTACAAAGCTGGCTTGTCCGAGGACAAGTAAAAATGCCGTGGCAAACATTTTTCGAGAACCAAACGCCTCCATTTTCCTAAAATAAAAAACGAAAGTTTATGTAAATAACTAATGATTAGTCTGCGGACTGGCACACGTCTTCAACTGCAAGATAGGTAATTTTCCGATAATAATTATTTAATGTAGTAAACCAGTCCATGCGTATATAGCAAAAGCTAATCACGCATAAGATAACATTTTTAGTAGAGAAACCAGCGCACATGTGTATAGCAACAGTCAATCACGCAAAGGATTACATTTTTCGTACATTGCAAATGGCCGCATACATGTTCTACCGACATGCAGCAAACATACGATTTTTTTTTTTTAACGAAACCACTTCAATGGCAAGCCATGATGCAAATCAGACCAATGATAAAATATGATTGAAGATTGTGAGACCAGGGTAGACATTCTAGTCACACACATTAACTGAGATCATTTCATTGCAAGAGAATTTTCTTGTCATCTTGAGATCATTAAATATCCGAGATGGTATCAAGTGTGACTTAAAAGTGTTCTTATTATATGCACATCTTGCTTGTATATTTTGTTCATGTGAATGTTTTAGTTTACTATGTTTATAAGTTAAAATACAAGTTAACAAAAGTGTATGTTTGTATTTTTTGCTTAATTACAAATGATCTTTTCCTTTATCTATCTTAAAAGTACGGACAAGTACTTCTTTGGTACGGACAAGTGAAATTGTGGGTCCAACTTGTCCGTGGACAAGTAGACTTTTAAAATATTTCAGAACCCCTGTTAATTTGGTCCTTGGCTAATTCAGCCCCAAATTGGCAGGGCTTATTCTTCCCTATAATTAGTTATACTTATTCTTTAAACTTAATTAAAAGCTTTTTTTGTTTAACTGACTTTAAAAAATGTATGTTAATGTGTCAGCTTAGAATTTATTAAAGTGTTAGGTTTAACCATTATGATGTTCTGTGAACTAGTATTGAGTGGGTCATAATATTTGTTTACATTAAGAATGAGACTCTCTTGATGACCTTACATGCAAAATTGACATGGTTTAACTGGGAGTTAATAAATCTTTGAAGCTTACTTGTTTTTAACCAGGTTTTTCGAAGGAAAAAACTGGTTATTAGATTGGCGAATGTCGGACTGGCGGGCAGAACAAGCTTGTCCGGGCCATAACTTTGTCGTTCATTGTGAGATTTTAAAATCATTTGGCACATTTGTTCACCATCATTACACGGTGTGTCGCGCGAAAGAATTATGTCGATATATCCAAGGTCAAGGTCACAATTTGAGTTCAAAGGTCAAAAATGGCTATAAATGAGCTTGTCCGGGCCATATCTATGTCATTCATTGTGAGATTTTAAAATCATTTGGCACATTTGTTCACCATCATGGGACGGTGTGTGGCACGAAAGAATTACGTCAATAATTCCAAGGTCAAGGTCACCACGACTTTAAATATATTTATTTTGATACAAATGGGGTTAATTATAAACAATTATCAGATAAAGGGAGACAACTAAAACTGAACTGATTAAATCAGTTCAGTTTTAGTTGTCTCCCTTTATCTGACTTTTTTTTTTCACATTGAAAACTTGGTTTTGTGACAATTTTGTCCCTTGTTTGTTGCATGGTTTGAATCATTTAAAAAGTTCCCATGCTTTTTATCTTTACCAATCGATAATTGGTAATCAGGGGATAGATTGTACAAGTAGCTTTGTTTGTTAAATATTGCTTTTAATTATATAGAGGATATTTGTTGGATTCGGTGGATTATCAATTTTAATTCATGATTGATAATAGAAAATAATATTTTCACGAGTGGCGCAGCCATGAGTGAAAATATATATTTTATATGATCATGAGTGAATTAAAATCGATAATCCACCGAACCCAACAAATTTTATTTTTATTTAATGCTTTTTTTCACAGTTTATATACATTGTTAAAGAGTTTAACTAAGAATTTTGCTGGGAAAATGACATCATTTCGTCAAAAAATTAACATAAACCTTTAACATAAACAGTGAAAATTATCGATAACTTTCACTGATAATTTTCATTGTTTGGAACAGTGAAATTATCAGTTTTAATTCACTAATATTTCTCTATAAACCACCGGAAAGCATAAAATAAAATTGATTAATGGATTTTGATTATATACCATTATCGTTTTACAATCTGAAACCAATTTATATGATCGTGATGTTTTGTTATTTAATAGATTGGGGTTTTACTTTTGTTTGTTGAATATTGCTGTAAATTATAACTGATTAAAAGTGTAAATGATGAGTATATGATTGATATGTTTCAGCTTTTTAGTTGTGGGGCAATATTGTTTATTGGTACATTGTATTATTAATCATTTTGTTATTCTAATGCCTACTAGTTATTTTATCCTGCTGTGACATGGAAGGTTTTTTTTTGTAAATCGTAAATAAATTAATAGAAGAACAGTGGCATTGCGAGTGCTTGCAAACATGTTTCAGGCATTTCTGTGGCATACTATTTAAGAGCAAAGAAATATCCCTAACATTCACTTGCAAGGACTGAGACAACCGCCATATCTCATAGTTATAAAGAGTATCAACCAAGATATATTCACCTTTATATTCAAATTTAAACATAAAATGACTATTTACATGTATATTATTACGATGTTTTATGAAAATGAATGTTTTATTCTTGCTTTTAAGGATATGACAGAATAATTTTAAATGATATATTGGATAAAAAAATTACTTTCAAGATCTGGGAAATTAAGTTTAAAAGATAATTTTATTTGTAATAGAATATTACAGAACAGTTATGCTCTGTTCCATTCTGGACAACTTTTGTTATTTTAAAGACATGTACAATTTACATGGAGAGATATAACCCATTATTATGGCATGGTTCCACGTGGTTATTTTATGAAATGATAGGTCAGCGCATCAGTAAGAGGCAGGGTCTTTTTTAGTGAAAAGGGATTCTTAAATTTCACTAATTACCTTATATTTTGTGTTGTTATTCTAGACAGACGATGGTTCAAGGAATGCAGGAAATTGACAAATTAAAGACTCACATGCAAGACATTCATGTTCCATTGGACGTGTTTGAGTAAGTAGTAATTTTGTTTGCCCATTCCCTCCATTGATTACAAAGTACATTGGGTAAGTGTGCAGTACATTAAAGGGACCTTTTCACAGATTTTGGCACGTGTTGAAGTTTGTCATAAAATGCTTAAAGCCACACTTGAAATGAAATACATGTTAATCAATACATATAGATGCAATTTGAAAGTGTGCAAAGATGTTAAATCTATAGCATAGTTACACATGTAGCAAGTAATTTATTATTTTTCAAACGGTACTGTTTTTAAAACCGATTGTAAGATTTCTAAACGTAAAACTCCGTTCCGACAAACCCGATTATTTTTAAGTTTTAAAGCGCAAAAAAAGACGGATTTCTACCTTGTAACCACCTGATATATTCTAATTGGCATAGATAAAATATGTTTCTTATTTATACTTAAATTTACTATGCCAAATAAGTTGTGTGGCTTTAATATTGATAAATGTAAACACTTGATCTAAAAAGCTCCAGTTAAAAAAAAACAAGAATAAAATTAAAGAAAGAAAAAAAGCAACCCTTAACTGGGCTGGAACCACTGACCCCTAGAGTAAAAGTCTATTGCTGACCTCTTGGCCATCCGTGCTCATACAAGCAGTGATGTATTTTATTGGGAAAATCCTAACCTCGTTGTATAATGAAATATGACGACAACAACAGAACTCTCCAAATTATTATTCAATCGTTTTGCGTTGCAACGCTTGATAATTTTCAGGTTTTTAAATCTTCAAAAGATGCATATAATGGATATTTTAGAGCATGGTAAATGTTCAGTATTACTGTTTCCTCACAAATATCATAACTACAACGAAAATTTGCGAATCTGAAACAATTTTTTTTAATTTCGTCAATTTACCAAAACGTGAAAAGGCCCCTTTAACAAGAAAATTCAATCGTGGTATTTTCGATTTGGTGAACTAGACAACTGTCCAGTTTATGTCGAATCAAACCGTTGTTAATTTTCTATCCTCAAACAGAAGGCAGGGTTTTACTTCAGCTGACGCCAGCTTGCCCATGCCAAGTTGAAATTTTACTGGGCAATAATTTTCCAAATTTAGGAAGCCCCTTTGACAACTCAATTATCCAATTGATATATCTATGTTCTTGGGCAATATTAAAGGCAATTACGTAAAATATTTACGACAACTACATGTATGATGTAGCTTTTTTCACTGGGGGTATGAAATGTTCAAAGTAACTGGCCCCCTGGGCAAGTGGAAGTCAAATCCTTAAGTAAACCCCTGAGAAGGTTTGTCATAGAAGATAGAAATAACTTTCCATACTGATATTCAATATTTTATTTTAAATTGTATAAAAAAATTAACAATTTGACTAGAATTACTTTTATGCTTATTTAATTAATAGTTATATGCATGTAGTATTTATTTCTTGTGTATAATACAGTGTACCTTCCTTTTAATTTCAGGTACATAGATCAAGGCAAAAACCCAAATTTATACACTAAACATTGTTTGGAGAAAGCTCTGGGCAAAAATGAACAGATAAAAGGGAAAATAGATGCTTTTAAGGTATTTGTTGTTATGCATTTTATTTAATTCTTTGACTTGGTAATGAAGACATAACGTATGTGTTTCAAGAAACTTACAACTTACTGGTAAAATCCATACTAATAAGTTTAAAGTTCTAATATTTTGTTAGCAACTTAAAGGGATCTTTTCACGCTTTGGTAAATTGACAAAATTGAAAAAAGTTGTTTCAGATTCGCAAATTTTCGTTTTAGTTATGATATTTGTGAGGAAACAGTAATACTGAACATTTACCATGGTCTAATATAGCCATTATATGCATCTTTTGACGATTTTAAAACCTAAAAATTATAAAGCGTTGCAACGCGAAACGATTGAATAATTTGGAGAGTTCTGTTTTTGTCGTTAAATTTTGTGAAACTACGAATATTGCTTATATAAGGTATAAAATACGTCATGCATGTGTACTTGGCGGAATAGCTCAGTAGGCTAAAGCGTTTTTACTTCAGGACTCTGGCAGGACTCTAGGGGTCACTGGTTCGAAACCTGGTCCGGGCAATATTCTTTTCCTTTTTTTAATTTTATTCTTGATTTTTTACTGGAGCTTTTACGATCCAATGTTTACATTTATCGATATAAAGCATTTAATGAATAAGTTAAAAAATGCCAAAATCTGTGAAAAGGCCCCTTTAATGTTGTTTATAAGACTTATTAGATGATTTAAAAAATACAAGTATAAATTTGATTTTAAGAATATTGTGGTCATTTTTTTCAACATCAATCTTTAAAAGTGATCAATATATAATTACAGAAACTTTTTGTAAAAAAAATCTTAAGAGACATTAACAAATTAAACTCATGAATAACAGCTTCTATGTATTTATAAATCAAAACCAATAAATGGTTATCAAATTGGTTGCAAATGTAGCATTCACTATTTTAAGAAACTATACTTGTATTTTCTTCCTTGCAGCCATTTCATATGAAATACTAGAAATATTACCCATTTTTAGCATGACTATTATATATGAAATATATATAGTGGAGCTATCCTACTCATCCCGGCGTCGGCGTTTCCGTGCTGTTTCCGTTTCCGTGCAAATGTTAAAGTTTTTGTACTACCCCAATTATTTTCATTGTCCCTTGACGTATTGCTTTCATAATTTTGCATACTTGTTTACCATCGTGACCCCAACCTATAAACAAGAGCAGACAACTCTATCAAGTATTTTGTCATAATTATGGCCCCTTTTCCACTTAGAATATGCAGCAAATGTTAAAGTTTGCGTACTACCCCAAATATTTTCAATGTCCCTTGACATATTGCTTTCATATTTTGCATACTTGTTTACCATCATGACCCCAACCTATAAACAAGAGAATACAACTGTATCAAGCATTTTGACAGAAATATTGCCCCTTTTATACTTAGAATATGCATATTATTGATAAATCAATGTTAAAGTTTGCGTACAACCTCAAATATTTTCTATGTACTTTGACATATTGCTTTCATATTTTGCATACTTCTTTACCAACATGATCCCAGCTATAAACAAGAGCAGACAACTGTATCAAGCATTTTGACAGAATTATGGCCCCTTTTATACTTAGATAATTGAACATTTTGCTTAAATTGCCATAACTTCTTTATTTAGGATCACATTTGGTTCATACTTTGACAAAACAACACTTACCTGACATACCACAATGCACTCCACCCAAACCATCCCCAATGCCCCACCCCAGAATCCCCCCCCCCAAAAAGAAAATAAAAAAATTTCCCCTTATTTTTGAAAGATTATCTATTAAATGACCACACACCCACATTATACCCTCCCTCTCCATGATGGCTTACGTTATACTGTCAAGCACTCGAATTGTCAAGTGGGCTGTCCTCTGACAGCTCTTGTTAGCTCACCTGAGCACAACGTGCTCATGGTGAGCTTTTGTGATTGCCTTTTGTCCGTCATCCGTTGCGCGTTGTGCGGCGTCAACATTTGCCTTGTTTACTCTCTAGAGGGCACATTTATTGTTAAATCTTCATGAAATTTTGTCAAAAGATTGGTCTCAATGATATCTTGGATGAGTTCGAAAATGGAAACGTTTGCTTAAAAAAAAATTGGCTGCCAAGGGGCGGGGCATTTTTCCTTATATGGCTATAGTAAAATCTTGTTAACACTCTAGAGGCCACATTTATTGTCTTATCTTCATGAAAAATTGGTCAGAAGATTCATCCCAATAATATCTTGGATGAGTTCGAAAATGATGCTGGTTGGTTAAAAAACATGGCCGTCAGGGGGTGGGGCATTTTTCCTTATATGACTATAGTAAAACCTTGTTAACACTCTAGAAGCCACATTTATTGTCCATTCTTTATGAAATTTGGTCAGAAGATTTGTCTAATTGATATTTTGGATGAGTTCGAAAATGGTTACGTTTGATTGAAAAACATGGCTGCCAAGGGGCTGGGCATTTTTCACTATATGGCTATATATGGCTATAGTAATATCTTGTTAACACTCTAGTTTTTAAAGCAAAAGCTCAGATCAGCTAAATTGTGTGTTTAAAAGTTACGATGTTGTGTGTTTGAACATTATGAATCCAGTGACCGATGTTTTCATTGATGTGTTTTTACAGAGGTTTAAAGCCATGCTGATACTGGAACTGACCGATGTGTTCCCAAAGGAGATGGCAAACTACAGAGCTTTGAGAGGCGATGACAGACCAACGTGAGGGACTGTACATGTGTGTGAATCTATGACTATGTACTCTGTGGACATGTATCAGCGGATAGTTCCTCACAGACAGGCTGTTTGTTCAGGGTGGAATTGTGTTGGCTATGCTGGTGTAATTTTTGTAGTGTGGAGAAACATGTGCTGCATGTATGCATATTGCCTACACGAGAACTTAAACATGTGAATTTATTTCTTTATGTCCCCCCCCCCCCCCCCCCCCCCATCCCTCTCATAGAATGTGGCATACAGCTAAGCATGTCACACTGTCCAGATGTCCTTATGTACGTTGGTATATTCCGGTCTTAGCCATAATTTTGCCATACATTGATTGATTTTTATGATAACGTGGCCCAAATGAAAAGTATTCTCATACAATGTCTCATGTGTAAACCAATCTCCTTACCTCAAAAGTGAAGGGCACACTTTGAGGTATGAAGTCAATTTTGGAAATAAAAAAGCTTGACAATGTCTGTCTCAGCCATAATTTTGGTATATATTGATGGATTGAAAATAACCTGGCACAATTGTAAACCATCATAAGAGGACATGTCTTGTGTAACACCTATCTCCATAGCTCAAAGGTCAAGGTCACACTTAGAGGTCAAAAGTCAAATTTGGCCATTAAACAGCTTGTGCGGATGTTTACTTAGTCATTCATCTTGCAATTTAATATAATTTACCACAAATGAACACAATCGGGACACTTTTTGTTGTTGGTTTTATTTGATAAATGATAATGATTAGAGTGTGCTTCTTTGAAACATGCAGTTTCATTTTGGAAAATATATTGTGTGTACCATAAATAATTCTTGAAAGTATCAGTACAGTGTACATGTAACTACAGCAATGAAATATTCATATTAATAATATTCAGTTAACTTGAGATAACAAGGGAATATTTTCATGTGGTTTAAAGCAGCAACAAATCCCTTTATTAAATACTTATAGATTATCTACCACCAATTGAAGATTTTGATGGATTTTGAAAATGAGAGTCAACTGACCCAGTGCTTGACACTTTCAGGGGTCAAAATGCTGAAATCAATATTTTGTGTGTGTTTATATATGATGAATACGCAGAATATGTTGTTTTGTGTTGATTTTATACTATATGCAACCATAGCAAATTTAGGATATACAATATATACAATATACATGTATTACAGTTCTAGGCAAATTTGCATAAATATGATGCAAGGTAGAATATTTGAAGGAGTCAAGAGTGAGAAAGTAGCAAAATGCTTGCCTCAAATAGCAGGATTTGAAGGAGTCAAGAGTGAGAAAGTAGCAAAATGCTTGCCTCAAATAGCAGGATTTTGCTTCAATTGAAACTCTGCAATTTAATGAGAATTCAGCATTCAAACCACAGGACCCATATTTTCTGTACCAGCTTTTTCTGTTTCTATATCACTTGAGTTGCTGGACTCCTTTTAAATATCAAAACAAACCCTCAGCGAGCTTTGCAAATTATCATACATCTGCGATAAACATTGTTTTCTTTACATTACCTAGTTTGTAATTAGTTTTGTTTATTGTACAAATGATATTACTTGTTCCAGGTATGGTCATAAACTTAATTGTGTTAAAAGTAGTTTTTTGTTTCTCTTGCCATGTTTATAAGTTTAGACATTCAATGCATGCATTTAGCTGTGCATCACATCTGAACAGGAGTCCTCCATGCATTTAGCTGTTCATCACATCTGAACAGGAGTCCTCCATGCATTTAGCTGTTCATCACATCTGAACAGGGGTCCTCCATGCATTTAGCTGTTCATCACATCTGAACAGGAGTCCTCCATGCATTTAGCTGTTCATCACATCTGAACAGGAGTCCTCCTACATTTAGCTGTTCATCACATCTGAACAGGAGTCCTCCATGCATTTAGCTGTTCATCACATCTGAACAGGAGTCCTCCTACATTTTGCTTATGACTTTTGTCTAACTTTTATGAGTAGTTATCTACAGGTGCAACAATACATTAAACAAGGGCTGTTTGTAAAACATGCATGCCCCCCATATGAGCTCTCAGTTGTAGTGACAGCCATTTTGTAAATATGTTTTTTGTCACTGTGACCTTGACCGTGTGAACTGAAAATCAATAGGGGTCATCTGCGAGTCATGATCAATGTACCTATGAAGTTTCATGATCCTAGCCATAAGCTTTCTTGAGTTATCATCGAGAAACCATTTTACTATTTCGGGTCACAGTGACCTTGACCTTTGACCTAGTGACCTCAAAATCATAGGGGTTATCTGCCAGTCATGATCAATGTACCTATTAAGTTTCATGATCCTAGGCATAAGCGTTCTTGAGTTATCATCCGGAAACCATTTTACTATTTCGAGTCACCATGACCTTGACCTTTGACCGAGTGACCTCAAAATCAATAGGGATCATCTGCGAGTCATGATTAATCTACCTATCAAGTTTCATGATCCTAGGCATAAGCATTCTTGAGTTATCATCCAGAAACTAATCTACTATTTCGGGTCACCGTGACCTTGACCTTTGACCTGAAAATCGATAGGGGTCATCTGCCAGTCATGATCAATGTACCTAGGAAGTTTCATGATCCTAGGCAAAGCGTTCTTGAGTTATCATCCGGAAACCATTTTACCATTTCGGGTCACCGTGACCTTGACCTTTGACCTAGTGACCTGAAAATCAAAAGGGGTCATCTGCCAGTCATGACCAAACTACCTATCAAGTTTCATGATCCTAGGCATAAGCGTTCTTGAGTTATCATCCGGAAACCATTTTACTATTTCGGGTCACCGTGACCTTGACCTTGTGACCTGAAAATCAATAGGGGTCATCTGCGAGTCATGATCAATCTACCTTTCAAGTTTCATGATCCTAGGCATAAGCGTTCTTGACTTATCATCCGGTAACCATTTTACTATTTCGGGTCACCGTGACCTTTGACCTAGTGACCTGAAAATCAATAGGGGTCATCTGCGAGTCATGGTCAATCTACCTATAAAGTTTCAGGATCCTAGGCATAAGCGTTCTTGAGTTATCATCTGGAAACCATTTTACTATTTCGGGTCACCATGACCTTGACCTTTGACCTAGTGACCTGAAAATCAATAGGGGTCATCTGCAAGTCATAATCAATCTACCTATCAAGTTTCATGATCCTAGGCATAAGCGTTCTTGAGTTATCATCCGGAAACCATTTTACTATTTCGGGTCACAGTGACCTTGACCTTTGACCCAGTGACCTCAAAATCAATAGGGGTCATCTGCGAGTCATGATCAATGTACCTATCGAGTTTCATAATCCTAGGCATAAGCCTTCTTGAATTATCATCCGGAAACCATTTTACTATTTCGGGTCACAGTGACCTTGACCTTTGATCTAGTGACCTCAAAATCAATAGGGGTCATTTGCGAGTCATGATCAATGTACCTATGAAGTTTCATGATCCTAGGCGTATGCGTTCTTGAGTTATCATCCGGAAACCACCTGGTGGACGGACCGACAGACTGACCGACATGTGCAAAGCAATTCGAAGGGGGGCATAAAAAGACAAAGATGTGGAATAGTGCCAGCATTTGTTTAGGTATTATTAAGTTAACGTATTATAACTTATTGCAAATGAAACAAATAAAGATTGGATACATTTTAACCGTCTGATCGGGAAATAATTACTTTATTGTTGTATTTGTAAGAAAAGTAAGCAAAGCTTTAACAGTTTGTTGCCCAAGTGGGATCTGAAAAAAACTTACAGCTATATTGGAGTTCTTGATGCTTTGCAACTCTTAAAGCAAACTTAGTTGTATAAGTTATGTTCTTTATATATATATGGATGGTCTTTAATTAAAAACTAAAGATGATGGTATTCAATAAGAAACAAGGGCTGTTTGTAAAACATGCATGTCCCCCATATGGGCTCTCCGTTGTAGTGACAGCCATTGTGTGAGTATGTTTTTGTCACTGTGACTTTGACCTTTGACCTAGTGACCTGAAAATCAATAGGGGTCATCTGCGAGTCATGATCAATGTACCTATGAAGTTTCATGATCCTAGGCATAAGCGTTCTTGAGTTATCATACGGAAACCATTTTACTATTTCGGGTCACCGTGACCTTTGACCTAGTGACCTGACAATCAATAGGGGTCATCTGCCAGCCATTATCAATCTACCTACGAAGTTTCATGATCCTAGGTATAAGCATTCTTGAGTTATCATCCGGAAACCATTTTACTATTTCGGGTCACTGTGACCTAGACCTTTGACCTAGTGACCTGAAAATCAATAGGGGTCATCTGCGAGTCATGATCAATCTACCTTTCAAGTTTCATGATCCTAGGCCTAAGTGTTCTTGAGTTATCATCTGGAAACCATTTTACTATTTCGGGTCACTGTGACCTTGACCTTTGACCTAGTGACCAGAAAATCAATAGGGGTCATCTGCGAGTCATGATCAAACTACCTATCAAGTTTCATGATCCTAGGCCTAAGCGTTCTTGAGTTATCATCCGGAAACCATTTTACTATTTCGGGTCACCGTGACCTTGACCTTTAACCTAGTGACCTCAAAATCAATAGGGGTCATCTGCGAGTCATGATCAATGTACCTATGAAGTTTCATGATCCTAGCCATAAGCTTTCTTGAGTTATCATTGTAAAACCATTTTACTATTTCGGGTCACTGTGACCTTGACCTTTGACCTAGTGACCTCAAAATGAAGGGGGCATAATAAATGATTCCATAGGTCCTTATAGCGTGGTAGATATGGGGAGTGCCTAGCAACAGTGGAGTAATCGGTTCAATCCTTACTGGTAGAGGGTTCTAAAGATCCCCTCAAAGACACCAAGCACTGTTTCTACCCAAGGAAAGAGACTCGAGAACATTTAAATAAGCATAAGGCTTTTGATGAAATAAAGCCGAAGGGATTTGACAATTGCATTTTTATCCCCTGCCAAAGGAAAGGGATAAAGAATAATTGGCGTCCATCTGTCTGTCACAAACTGTTCCTGGCTATATCTCAGAAACTACATAAGACGTCAACATGAAACTTGATTTCAACGAGGAGAAGTGCCATGCACAAGAACCATAACCCTACACTTAATTCAATAATTGTTATTTCCTTTTATAGTTTTTATGTCCCCCACCACTATACATGTGTAGTGGGGGACATATTGTTTTTGCCCTGTCTGTTGGTTTGATTGTTTGCCCCAACTTTAACATTTGCCATAACTTTTGCAATATTGAAGATAGCAACTTGATATTTGGAATGCATGTGTATCTCATGGAGCTGCACATTTTGAGTGGTGAAAGGTCATCCTTCAAGGTCAAATATATGGGCCAAAATCGCTCTTTTAATGTCACTTTTGCAATATTTAAGCTATAACAACTTGATATTTGACATGCATGTGTATCTTATGGAGCTGCACATTTTGAGTGCTTAAAGGTCAAGGTCATCCTTCAAGGTTAAAGGTCATATGTATGGATATCAATGAGCAGGGGTGTGATTGAAGCAAAGTCAGAGGGGAGGAAAATTCTGTCGACTGATTTTGACTACGCAAATGGAGCGCATAAGGCAATGACAAACCTTCAGACATTAAAATAAGCAACTTCTTGAACTTAATATCAATATTTCTTTATAAAAACCTGTTAAACATCAGATTTAACATACTGATGATGCAAAGTAAACAGTATTTATTGTGATCAATAGCAGCAGTTTTTCAATGTATTGAATTACAGTAGATGGACTAAATATAAACAAACACACTCGAGTGTTCTTCTTGTGTTAATGATGTATTAAACGGAGTTAAATTAATATATTTCAGTAATTTGTTTAGCTTTCAATATCTTGCACTTCACATCTTCAGTTCGATTTCAGTTAACTGAACAGTGTGACAAACATAATAAAGCAGAATATGCATATGAATCTGATTAAACACAGATCGACTAACATATAAATCAAATCATGTTTGTCTATTTCCATGTTTGAACGATACTCTTCTAAATTGTTTTACTTCACGAGTAGACTGAACTCAAATTTGCAAACACTGCCACTGGTTTCCGTGACACAAATTCACTGTGCACATTTCTAAACAAAATATGTGTTGCTTGTATCCAAAACGTAGTCTTTTTCGTTGAAAAAACACATTTCATTATTCCTATCAAACTATATGATGTCATTCGTTAATTTGATTGCTATTTGTCATTTCAATAATCTTAATTTTCGCTTCACAACGGCGCCATTTGCAAGCGAATCAGCTTAGAAATACCAAACACAATTTAAGAAACCGATTTTATTTGGAAGATTGGGAAACGTCAGCCAATTATAGCACTTGTTTTAAAAATGCTTAGGCAGAATCTACCTGTGTAAAATACGGAGAGATTTCGCGGCCCGCGGATATTTCGGGCCGCTTATGAAATACGCCCCCGGAATCGGTGGTACCCCCTCTCCCCCACATTTTTTTAAAACGAATTTACGCGAATCTCAGAAGTGACCCCCCGGACAACACGCTCCGTGGAAAAATCACACCACTGATGAGGAGAATTCCAATGTATGAAAAAAATCCCCACAACTGAATTATTATTTTAAGGATAATACCGTTTATCAAGGGATTTACACCCATCAATAAAAAAATTATTTTGCAGGGGGTTTCAATTCAACGAATTTGCTTACTTTCTGGGGAGTTATTGCCTTTAGTTTAAAATTAAACTCTTCTGTGCGCAATTTGTCTTACATGGTGCATTTTATTTGTCAAACTATTACTTATTCTCATAAAACATCAGGACAATTATGCTCGACATGTTCTGTTATTAAAGCAAAATGTCAGGGCCTTGTGATTGCAGTTTTTTCATGTAAAATCTATCCCTATTTATGAGTACACTTTGGAAAAAAATGCATCCTAGTCTAGGGCTTGTTTTTTGAGAAATTATTTCAGCCAACAAATTCACAAATCTCACTGTCTTGAGTCAGATAAATTATTTGTTGAATAAGTTGCAAATTAGAATCTGCATGTTTATGCATGGGTCATACCCATTCTGTGACTACAATTTTGAAAGTTTTGACAAAAACTGAGAGTAAATTACTCCGAAAAAAACCTTAATGCAAAATCATACAGTCAAGCACAGTCAAATGAGGAAAAAAATTATGTCAGTTTTAGAATTAAACATTTAATGCGAGTTCAATTTTAAATGAATACCTCAGGACATAAGGGCCAGTACAAACTTAATCTTTCACCCAAAATGTGAAAATATGAAGAGATGTGGCTGTAATGAAGATAAAGGTATCCAAAAAATTCACTTAATCGTTGATTGCACACAGAAAATGGATGCACACAGAAAGATCCCTTATTCAAATAAAGTGAAAATATTGGGATGATATAATATGGAAGAAAATAAGGAATCGAAATACATGTTATCATTTATTGCTTGGTAAAATAATCACTAAAGGATGTATGAAAATTATAGTAGATAAAATATGCATGTATTAATTAGTACAGTATATATATAAACAAATACATAAGAAGTCCAGTAAGCTGCTGCAACTCGTTCAGGACCTTGCAAGCATTTTAACATCAAACGCCTCTGTACACAAACATTATAGAGTAAAATTTGCAAGGAAGATATACAGCTTAACTGTGTAACAACAAAATCTTTGCACACTCAAAAAAATGAAACAGGAATTAGCGGTAAAAGTGTTATATCATCATAATACAAACATAAGTGGCACAACAAAGCACCTAACATTGATCAATACTTCGTCGTACAACCTTACCAGCATTTATATAAACATACTATCACTTGGGATAACACAACTATTTGAATATTTATTTGCCTTATACCCTATAAAACTAGAAATAAGTGATGAAAATACTTCTCGGCTTAAGTCAAAGTTTGAAATCAGCAACTTTGAGATAACAAGTTGTGCTATACAGTCTTCTCTGTTATCTAGCAAACAGATATATTCTACCAAGCAAAGCTATCTAAGCACTATAAAGAACAAGAGGGCAATAATGGCCCTGAAGCGCTCACCTCAGCTTAAGGTACACCAAAATTGTCAATGAAATGACCTGGTGCACTTTGACACCTCAATCTACCCATATTCAAACATAGACTTGAGGCCTTAAGTGTGGTAACAAGGTTTTCTAAGATTCGACCAGCTGACCTAGTTTTTATGTACATGACCTAGATTCACATATGAGTTACATATAGTCAAGATAGACAATCTGGCCTTGTTTAATCAAGATTGAGTGATACATGTGGCCTCTACAGAGGTAACACAGTTTTAATAAGAACTGACCTGATGACCTGATTTTTGAATGTACATGAGTGATCCAGATTAACCCTTTGCATGCTGGGAAATTTGTTGTCGGCTAAAATGTTGTCTGCTGAATTTCTAAAATTAGCATTTTCTTCTGTTTTTTTTTTTCAAAGAATACTATCAGAATAGCAAACAGTTTGGATCCTGATGAGACACCACATTCTGTGGCATCTCATCTGGATCCAAACTGTTTGCAAAGGCCTTTAAAATTCGGTTCCAGCGCTGAAAGGGTTAAAACGTGGCATGATTATTGTTGAGATAATCAGTCTGAACCAAGTTTCATCTAGATTGGGTCATTTATGTGGCCTCTAGAGTGGTAACAATGTTTTCTCTAAAAAATGATCTGAAGACCTAGTGTTTGGAAACTATATCAAAACTTGGCCTAGATGTTGTAAAGATTAGTATTCTGACCGAGTTTCATCAAAAGATTGAGTTATAAATGTAGCTTCTAGTGGTAACACGGTTTTTTCTAGCATTTGACCTTTAGAAACTTTGTATGCATACCACCCAGATTCTAACTTGGCATAGATATTGTCAAAATAAATGTACCTACCAAGTTTCATCAAAGATTGAGTGATAAAGTGGTTACTAAAGTGGTAACATCTTTTTCTAATATTTGATTTATTGACCAAGTTTTTGGACACACATGAACAAGATTCAAAATCAGCCTAGATATTGCTCAGATAAACATTCTGACTAAGTTCTATCCAGATGAAGAAACAAACAAGAAACCGTCGGAGACGGGTGATGCTCCCCAAAGTGTTTTTTTGTCACAATATTGCACTATATATTCAGATAAAAGGAAACGTCTTGAGGGGCATAACTTTGGACAAAATAACACGATGGATGGTTTAGCAACTTAAAGATTTCATAGGGCCCTAACTCTGAAAAATCATCTGACTAGAACCCGCTGATAATATGCACATGTCCTCTTGGTAGTGAAGCTTCCCATAAAGTTAAATTGAATTCCGGTCATTAATTGCTGAGAAATAGCCCGGACAAAAATTGTGCACTGACGGACGCACGGACAGACAAAGCGGCGACTATATGATCCCCCCAAAAAATGTTGGGGGAGCATAATAAGGCCTGTCAAGTTGTAACAAGCGAACAGTTGAAAACTGAGATACAAAAAACACCACACCTGACAAACAGAATATATGATGCGTCCAAAGTTAGCTAAAAATGTCTGAAAGGAAGAAAATATGTAAAGTGTTTCCAATCATTTATATAAAAATGAAATATTAAAAGAATTGTTTTTAGTATAAAATTCCAAATGAGTGAAATTTTACACACACAAAAAATTAACAAATAACTACATGTATTATGGAAGCTTGTTAATTGGCATTTGGTTTAATGCAATAAGTTTACATAAAACAATATGCAAAGGTGACTTAAGTCCTACATGTATCTGATTTGGAAACCTTATTTGTCTGCTCTAATTCCTCCATGCCAAAAGCAAGTAAAAGTTATTTTCCATCTTTCAGCAAAGTAAATCTCTGAATTAAATTGTGTATGGCTCAATAAAACATTGATCTTTTAATGTGTTTGTAAGAAACACAATGCCCCCTCCTGCGCCCCTTTGAATTTAAAAATAAATAAATTAACCTTTAACCTTGAAGGATGATCTTGACCTTTCACCACTCAATGTGCAACTCCATGAGATACACATGCATACCTAATATCAAGTTGCTATCTTCAATATTGCAAAAGTTATGGCCAATGTTGAAGTATTCTGACGGACGCACAGACTGACAGACAGACAGTTCAACTGCTATATGCCACCCTACCGGGGGCATAAAAAGTGAATGTGATATACAATATACTGATATAAAAAGATGAACATAACCAGTTCTTAGTAAGTGGTTTTCCAATCTCTTAAGAAAAAAAAACTGTTCAAAATTAGTGAAAACCACTACATGACTGAAACAAAATTAACAGACTGGTAACACAGATTCTGCTTAGTTGTGCCACACGTTCACTTTCATGTTAAGTGTCTGGAGATAAAGAACAAACAGAATACAAACACATTTGTGGAACATGTTACATCGATTTAAGGCAAATATACAGATATTATAACCAGAACAACCTTGTTTTAATATAACAAAAAAGTGTATAAAAATTAATGTTGTAAACAACAAGGAATGTGATCATAAAACTATGATATGTAAATCAAATCATATATGAGTACACTTCAAATATTCAAATAATACACAAATATGGATATTTGCTTGAAAGAATACACATTATCAAATATAAACACACCATTAACATCTTATTTGATCAACCCACAAACACTCTTCAGACACTGGTGAACGTATCCAAAAGACGATTCTTTTATTTAATTGATCAATCTATGGTTTTAACAAGAGCAACGCATAACGGGTGCCACGCTCGGCTACAGGTGCAGTTTTGAATAAATGAAAGCTTGTCAGATTTTTTTTTAAGGTCACAGTGACCTTGACCTTTGACCTTGTAACCCAAAAAAGGGTGTGGCATGCAGAACTCACCAAGTCGCATCTTCATATGAAGTTTCAAAGTTGTAGGTGGAAGCGCTTTGATTTTAGAGACAAATGTCAAGGTGTAAGCAAGACGCGGACGGCAGACAGAGGACGGCAGACGACGAGCTGGCTATGACAATACATCGGGTTTTCTTCGAAAAAAGCCAAGCTAATAATGACAGATTAAGTACAGAAATAAATTGATGTTTCCCAACTGCATTGTATTTGACTCATGACCACAACAGAGTCTCCTAGACATGTAAATAATTCCAAAACAACACAACAATTACTGAGCTTTGCCAGTAGCATGACCAATACTTGTATCCCAAAACTGCTTTGTAAGCATGATTCTGGGCAAATACCTTAGTATTGGATGCATTACTGGGCATGAAAAAATGGTCTTGCATTTCTTTATTTCAAGGTGATGACATATTTGAAGTTTTCATTTTAATCGCTTTGAGAAATATGAAAGTACTTCACTATACACACCTTTAACATGTTATGCAGACTGGGCTTCACAAACCTTTAACATGTTATGCAGACTGCACTTCACAAACCTATAACGTTATGCAGACTGTTCTTCACAAACCTATTACACGTTATGCAGACTGCGCTTCACAAACCTATTACATGTTATGCAGACTGGGCTCCACAAACCTATTACATGTTATGCAGACTGTGCTTCACAAACCTATAACGTTATGCAGACTGCGCTCCACAAACCTATAACATGCTATACAAACTGTGCTTCACAAACCTATAACGTTATGCAGGCTGTGCTTCACAAACATATAACATTTTATGCAGAGTGTGATTCACAAACCTATAACATAATGCAGACTGTGCTTCACAAACATATAACATGTTATGTTGACTGTGCTTTGTCACCTACCTTCAAGGGCAAATAAGTCATGAATGCGTGGAATACTGGGGATAAGTTCATGTTAATGCCTTACACTTAGTAGTGATGAAATATTAGCAATTTAATTGTTTTAGAAATGTGGTACTTCGCTCCAAGTAATTTTAAGTTTGACTTTAAAGTCAAAATATAATAACTCCCAGTCAGTGCGTAAAAGATGCAACTTGCAAGCGAAAGTTTGATTATAAAATTACTCTTTAATATTTGCATAAACAAAAGGGCCATGACTTGGCCTTCGATCGACAACATCTAGACAAAACACACTTACAGACAAGTTGATTATAGTTTACTCCATCCAAGTAGCTTCTTCAACATAGTGCAGACTTTGAAAAGATTGTCTAATCATTATATAAAGACAAAAATGAAAAAGCAAACCAACTCCTGGTGGCTGTTTAAAAAAAAAATGTATAGGAATTTAGGAAATGGTCACCCAATTTAATGTAAAAAAAAAACTTTTGATCGTTATCAATATTATTGAGTAAAACATCACATTAAAGGCAAAAAAAAATGTTTGCATAATTATGTAAATGCACAATTGTTAAAAATCAGGCACACTTTGTTATACAAATAGTTAAAAATATAAATTTACAAATTATGAATTTCACAGGCACAAAATTGCTAGTAAGTACAGTATTTACAAGTTAAAAAGTAAAATTTCACTCTTTAAAAAATGGAATGAAACACAACTAAAAATACATATTTACGTGCGTGGTTAAAGATCTACTCTACAATTGTATAAACACATTTGTACAAACAATACTTGACAAGTGCCAATAAAAAAAAAAAATTCATTGAGAAATACACCGTATTATCAAACATGTTTTAAATAAAGTATTACTTATGAACAAGGAAAAAAGGCTTCTCATTAATATATTTAACTTTCTTCTACAACCTTTAAGTTAGATATTCTGCATAAAAGTCATGTACTACATCCAATAAAAACCCCTGAATATGTAATAAGTACCACATACTTTTTGCAGCTCTATCTCTTTTTTCCATACATACACTTCAGAATTAAACACAACATTGCTGGTGTAAAAACATCACGGTCAAAATGTATGAATTATATATGAATGCCTTATGTATTAATTGGTTATGCTTGCTTTTTTAAAGAAATCAACTACTTTCACCTGTTCTAAAATGGTGTTACATAACGCTCAAAAATTTATACAAATTGTTTGTGAGATTACTATTCAAGCAAATAGCCTCATACAGATAAATGAGTGGATACCAAAACAAGCATTTTTTACTATTTAACCCATTTATGCCTAGCGTCTAGAAAAAAGGCCTTGGCAAACAGCATAGACTCAGATGAGACGCCGCATGATGCGGCGTCTCTTCAGGGTCTGCGCTGTTTGCTTAAAGAAATTTCTGTAAGAAATATTCTAAATATACAAAAAAATATACTAAACATCCCTTATTTTGGAAATAAATTGATCCCATTCAGAAGGATGGGAGAGTCCACTAGGCTTAAATGGGTTAACCACAACCAGACTAGGCTATCTAAGTATTTATGTTGAAAAGCACCAAGATGAGTATGAGAGATCAATGCAAAGATTTAACAAACCAGATTCTGGAAAAAAATGGGCTTATTGCATGCATGTCAAGTGCCTTTACAGATTAGCCTGTTGATTCCGCAATGGCTAATTTTGAAGACACTTTACATTTGTACGGAATTTTGTTTAAAGGAGGTCACTTATAAACAAAAATTCTTAGTAGACAGAAAGTGTCTCCCCTGATTAGCCTCTGCAGACAGGATAATCTGGCACAACACTTTAGACTGGACAGGATAATCTGGCACAACACTTAAGACTGGACAGGATAATCTGGCACAACACTTAAGACTGGACAGGATAATCTGACACAAAACTTTAGACTGGACTGGATAATCTGACACAAAACTTTAGACTGGAAAGGATAATCTGGCACAACACTTAAGACTGGACAGGATAATCTGACACAAAACTTTAGACTGGACAGGATAATCTGACACAAAACTTTAGACTGGACTGGATAATCTGGCACAACACTTAAGACTGGACAGGATAATCTGACACAAAACTTTAGACTGGACAGGATAATCTGGCACAACACTTAAGACTGGACAGGATAATCTGGCACAACACTTAAGACTGGACAGGATAATCTGACACAAAACTTTAGACTGGACTGGATAATCTGACACAAAACTTTAGACTGGACAGGATAATCTGGCACAACACTTAAGACTGGACAGGATAATCTGACACAAAACTTTAGACTGGACAGGATAATCTGACACAAAACTTTAGACTGGACTGGATAATCTGACACAAAACTTTAGACTGGACAGGATAATCTGGCACAACACTTAAGACTGGACAGGATAATCTGACACAAAACTTTAGACTGGACAGGATAATCTGACACAAAACTTTAGACTGGACAGGATAATCTGACACAAAACTTTAGACTGGACAGGATAATCTGACACAAAACTTTAGACTGGACAGGATAATCTGACACAAAACTTTAGACTGGACAGGATAATCTGGAACAACACTTTAGACTGGACAGGATAATCTGACACAAAACTTTAGACTGGACAGGATAATCTGGCACAACACTTAAGACTGGACAGGATAATCTGACACAAAACTTTAGACTGGACAGGATAATCTGGCACAAAACTTTAGACTGGACAGGATAATCTGGCACAACACTTTAGACTGGACAGGATAATCTGGAACAACACTTTAGACTGGACAGGATAATCTGGCACAACACTTTAGACTGGACAGGATAATCTGGAACAACACTTTAGACTGGACTGGATAATCTGGCACAACACTTTAGACTGGACAGGATAATCTGGCACAACACTTTAGACTGGACAGGATAATCTGGCACAACACTTTACCAACATGCATTAAGCCCTGCTTTCCCAGAATGTGAGTTGTATGATTAGTAACAGAGTACACAGTGTAGAAACTGGCGCAACGTTGCAAAGCATTTGGGTTTAACTTGGAAAATTATCTTTTCATTTTCCACATATTTACATCCAACCACAAACATGACACATGGAACCAGCCGAAGGATCATCAAAAAGGTCCCAAGGGACCAATAATACTACCCAACTCACTAATATGGTTGTAATTACTAGTATTTATAGACAACAGAGTATTACAGGCAGCCATTTCAACTGTTAAATATAATGTAGTTTGTAATAAATCTACTCTGATTATTAATTCTTAATGATGCACATACTATAAAATTCTAGTGTAGTATAAATTAATTATCAATAAAACTAATGCTCTAATATTTAATTGTCATTTTTTGTAACTGTAACATAACAGAGTATGCATGCACCACTACAATGAAGCAAATGATTCATTATACCATACTAACTGTAAAAGGACTTCCTATTATTTTTTTAAAGAATGATAAAAAATGTATTCATTGATTTTAATTCAATACATGTTATACAGAAAAGCACTGAATCAACTGAATATGAATGTGTAAATTATAGAAAATAACAACGGAGTGCAGCAATACAACATACTGTAATAAAGTGTCATAGGATATGTTTTAAATACACAACACATGGAATCATACAAATATTGGTCCTCTTTCAGAAAAAAAACAACCATAAATGCCTTTACATTCTAAGAAATCTATATATCTGCATCCAACCAACCTGTCTTTGTGAAAAATGAATCACTGATTTACTGTATAACTATGAATAACAAATATATTTTCCAATCAAATTTTAACATGTACTGGAAGCTAATTGGAATAATTATCTTTCTCCAGGTAACTAACCATTTCAATCAATGTTTTTCCAAAACAAAGAAAAAAATATGTATATGTCAGAATACGTAAAATATTAAAGACCCAAAGATTATTAATGGGAATTTCGTTGAAAAAAATTTGTTCAACAAAGTTTGTTATTTGCATTAAGCTTTAACTTGCCATCATAATAATTCATGCATGAACAGCAACATTTAATTCAACTCTAAAAGCAATTTGCAAAGAATACTTTTCATGTTCATACACATGCATCTAAATACTGGTAAAAATAATGGCAATACAATATAAAATTGTGGAAAACTTATGAAACTGTGAGATTTGTTCAGTATAAACAGGAATGTTGAAAAGTATATTTTAAATAAATTTGATCAAGGTCAAATATTGTTAATATGAAATAACAGTAAACTGAGGAAACCATATTAAGGCAAGATGTTCATGTGTGAATCTATATGCCAAGATTTTCATTGAAAAATCTGGCTATAAAGAATACTGTATGGTGCTCTGATAAAGATATTGTACTTCTGAAGACAAATTACTAAGAAGTAAAAATATATTAAGTTAAACCTCTTAATTTGTTGTTCTATCTTCAAACAAGAGGACCTGAAAGGCACAAAGTCGCGCACCTTAGATAACAAGATATTTTTGGGACAAATCTTCTGACCAAGTTTCACAAAGATCGGAAAATAAATGTGGCCTCTAGAGTGTTAACAAGGTTTTACTATAGCCATATAAGGAAAATGCCCCGCCCCCTGGCAGCCATGTTTTTCAACCAACCAGCATCATTTTCAAACTCGTCCAAGATATTATTGGGATGAATCTTCTGACCAAGTTTCATGAAAATAGGACAATACATGTCAATGTGGCCTCTAAAGTGTTAACAAGGTTTTACTATAGCCATATAAGGAAAACTGCCCCGCCCCCTGGCGGCCATATTTTTCAACAAACCGGCATCATTTTCGAACTCGTCCAAGATATTATTGGGATGAATCTTCTGACCAAGTTTCATGAAGATAGGACAATAAATGTGGCCTCTAGAGTGTTAACAAGATTTTACTATAGCCATACATGTATATATAGCCACATAAGGAAAAATGCCCCGCCCCTTGAAAGCCATGTTCTTAAAGCAAAGGTTACCATTTTTGAACTCATCCAAGATATCAGTGGCACAAATCTTCTGAGCAAGTTTCATGAAGATCAGAAAATAAATGTGGCCTCTAGAGTGTTAACAAGGTTTTACTAAAGCCATATAAGGAAAAATGCCCCGCCCCCCTGGCAGCCATGTTTTTCAACCAACCGGCATCATTTTCGAACTCGTCCAAGATATTATTGGGATGAATCTTCTGACCAAGTTTTATGAAGAACAGACAATAAAAGTGGCCTCTAGAGGGTTAACAAGATTTTACTATAGCCATATTTAGCCATATAAGGAAAAATGCCCCGCCCCTTGGCAGCCATGTTTTTCAAGCAAACGTAACCATTTTTGAACTCATCCAACATATCATTGAAACCAATCTGCTGACCAAATTTCATGAAGATTGGACAATAAATGTGCCCTCTAGAGAGTTAACAAGGCAAATGTTGACGCCACACAACAGACAACGGATGATGGACAAAAAGCGATCACAAAAGCTCACCATGAGCACAACGTCCATGAGCACGTTGTGCTCAGGTGAGCTAAAAAAAATATTCCATTTTAAAACAAAATGTTTTTCCTTGGCACACTACATTTTGTAAGGAAAATGTAAAGGATAAACTTGATTAAAGGGTAACAATGGGACTGTCACTCTCTGATTTTTGTGTCCCACCCTCCTTTTGCTGCCGTCCACTTCCGTTGGCTTTCAGCTCACCACTTCCATTACTCCTGCCACTGTTGTTACTTCGATCACTTCTGTACAATTTCTCGACTTTTTTCAACTTTTCCACTCTTTCACCACCGGCCTCGTTGTTGCTGCGACTTTTGTCAGATTTGTCACTGCGTTCACTTTTTGAACTCTTGTTCAAATAGTCCTGAACCTCGTCCTCATCATCGTGCTCTGCAACGAGATCGCTTTCATACGACTTGGAAGATTGCCGCGAATGCCCCGAAGCAGACGACAAATGTGACCCAGCGGACATCTGCGAGCCTCGTCCCACCGCACCCCGGTACGAGGCCAACGTCAATCGCTGGTTTACTGGTTTCACAGTGATAATCAGATTAGAACTGTTAGCCACCATCATATCCGTGACTTGATCTAGTGTCTTACCGTGCACTTCGATACCATTTACCTCCAGCACTTCATCATTCACTGCCAACAGACCTGTACTTTCTGCCAGCCCACCTGGCACAAGTCGGGAGATAAAAATACCTGGAACCTTATCAACACCCTGCGGCGTGACTCTGACACTGGTACCATCTCGGATGTAGAAGCCCAGGGGTTTATCAGAGCCGTTCTTCATCAGCTTTACTCTTCGATGGGTTTCAGGCACAATGTCTACGTCAATAATAGCAGATACTCTTCGGAAGTCTTCTGGAAGACCAATGGGAATGC
Source organism: Dreissena polymorpha (assembly GCF_020536995.1). Lineage (NCBI taxonomy): Eukaryota > Metazoa > Mollusca > Bivalvia > Myida > Dreissenidae > Dreissena > Dreissena polymorpha. The sequence continues at coordinate 86,111,091 of NC_068363.1, read as the reverse complement.
GACGTCGCTCCGGGCGCGCCTGGGTTTCACTACTGAGTATCTTACCCAATGGCGTCTTCTTTTTGAGTTGCATAGTTCCGTAACCGTTGAGTTCTCCATAGCTTTCACCTTAAACAGTGAGAAATACAATTTATATCACCGTTCTATGAATTATCCCATGATAATAAAAGAGAGGTATTGTCATAATGTCAATGCGTTGAAAGAAAAAATGCTTGATAACATACATGAAACAATTAGGTAAGCAGTTAAACAATCATGGAGAAGAAAATGAAAATTCCAAATATTCTAATCCAAATAATTTATATGTATTCATCACATTGTTATATTTGAAGGGCTGGAAATTGAGATACAAAAAATATTTTTTTTTAAATAACATGTGTCCGAATATTTAGATACAACAATTAAGGTGTCCGAAAAATATAATTACATTGAAATAAATGCAATAGATCAATGTACAATGTACAACAAGAAATGTGTTTGTCAGAAACACTATGTCCCCTTCTGTGCCGCTTTTTTTTTTTACCTTTGACCTTGAAGGATGACCTTGAACTTGACCTTTCACCACTCAAAATCTGCGGCTCCATGAGATACACATGCATGCCAAATATCAAGTTGCTATCTTCAATAATGCAAAAGTATTCATAAAATTAGCGATTTTGGCCACATATATTTGACCTCTGACCTTGAAGGATGACCTTGACCTTCCACCACTCAAAATGTGCAGCTCCATGAGATACATATGCATGCCAAATATCAAGTTGCTATCTTCAATATTGCAAAGGTTATTGCAAATGTTTAAGTTGGCGCAAACCAACAGACCAACCAACCAACAGACAGGGCAAAAACAATATGTCCCCCACTATAGTGGGTGGGGGACATAAAAAATTTCTTGTGATAAATTCTTCTATTTCTGCTTAACAAAAATAAATAAAACTTCACAGCCTTGCTTACTCTTGCCTGAAATGGTATACGTGTAGAACAAGAGAGCCTGAAAGGCCCAAAGTCGCTTACCTGAGATAACAAGATATTATTGGGACAAATCTTCTAACCAAGTTTCATGAAGATCAGAAAATAAATGTGGCTTCTACAGTGTAAACAAGGTTTTACTATAGCCATATAAGGAAAATGCCCCGCCCCCTGGCAGCCATGTTTTTCAACCAACCGGCATCATTTTTGAACTCGTCCAAGATATTATCGGGATGAATCTTCTGACCAAGTTTCATAAAGATCGGACAGTAAATGTTGCCTCTAGAGTGTTAACAAGCTTTTACATGTACTATAGCCATGTAAGGAAAAATGCCCCGCCCCTTGGAAGCCATGTTTTTCAAGCAAACATAATTATTTTCAAACTCATCCAAGATATCATTGAGACCAATCTACTAACAAAATTTCATGAAGTTTGGACAATTAATGTGGCCTCTAGAGTGTTAATAAGGTTTTACTATAGCCGTTTATAGCCATATCAGGAAAAATGCCCCCGCCCCCTGGTGGCCATGTTTTTAAAGCAACCAAAACCATTTTCAAACTCATCCAAGATATCATTGGGACAAATCTTCTGACTGAGTTTCATGATGATCTGGAAATAAATGTGACCTCTAGAGTGTTAACAAGGTTTTACTATAGCCATATAAGGAAAAATGCCCCGCCACCGTGGTGGCCATGTTTTTCAACCAACCTGCATCATTTTTTAACTCCTCCAAGATATTATTGGGATGAATCTTCTGACCGAGTTTAATGAAGATCGTACTATAAATGTGGTCTCTAGAGTGTTAACAAGATTTTACTATAGCCATATAAGGAAAAATGCCCCGTCTCTTGGCAGCCATGTTTTTCAAGCAAACGTAACCATTTTCAAACTCATCCAAGATATCAATAAGACAAATCTTCTGACAAAATTTCATGAAGATTGGATAATAAATGTGGCCTCTAGAGTGTTGACAAGGTATTACTATAGCCATATAAGGAAAAATGACCCTCCCCCTGGGGGCCATGTTTTTCAACCAACCGGCATCATTTTTGAACTCGTCCAAGATATTATTGGGATGAATCTTCTGACCAAGTTTGATGAAGATTGGACAATAAATGTGGACTCTAGAGTGTTAACAAGATTTTACTATAGCCATATATTAGGAAAAATGCCCCCGCCCCTTTGCAGCCATGTTTTTCAAGCAAAGGTTACCATTTTTTAATTCATCCAAGATATCATTGGGACAAATCTTCTGAGCAAATTTCATGAAGATCTGAAAATAAATGTGGCCTCTAGAGTGTCAACAAGGTTTTACTATAGCCATATAAGGAAATATAGAGAAAACTGCCCCGCCCCCTGGCGGCCATGTTTTTTTACCGATCTGGACCATTTTCACCTTTTTCGAACTCGTCCGAGATATCAATAAAACCAATTATTTGACCAAGATTCATGATGATTGGGCAAAAATTGTGACTTCTAGAGTGTTCACAAGGTTTCTCTATAGCCATATAAGGAATACTGTCACGCCCCCTGGTGGCCATGTTTTTCAATGGACCGAAACCATTTTTGAGCTCAACCAACATTTCATTTCGACAAACATTTTGACAAAGTAACATGAAGATTTGGCATCAAATGTGACTTCTACAGTGTTCACAAGGATTTTCTTTTTTTTGACCTAGTGACCTAGATTTTGACCCAGCATGACCCAGTTTCGAACTCAGGCGAGGTATCAATGGGACAAATGTTCTTGACAAAGTTTCATGAAGATCGGACAATAAATGTGGCCTCTAGAGTGTTCACAAGGCAAAATGTTGACTCCGCACGACGGACGACTAACGACAGACAAAATGTGATCACAAAAGATCACCATGAGCACGTTGTGCTCAGGTGAGCTAATAAAAAGTGAACACAGTAAACATTCTGCTTCGTTAATAGGATGACACTGTTTCAAACCATTAATACATGGTTATTTACCAAATTACGCGAATGTAATGGTCCACTGCCCTCAGGCATGCATCTTCAAGATTAGATATGACCTTAATCTGGTTGTAAAAATCTATAATCAAAGTATCACAAGATAAGCGAAAACATGTGGGCCGAAGTCTGTAGAATAGCGCGGTAAAATATTCTGTCAGAAACTTAAGAGTCACGAAAAATAATTATTTTTGCTAAAAAAGAGGGTTTTTAAAAAACTAAGAGTGTCCGAAAACAAGAGTAATTACAGTAATGGGCGTGGTCTAGAATATTGTTGCATCCCCAAACAAAATTGCATAACGCAAATAATTTCTCCTTGCAAATTAAACTTCTTACTTGATCATTGTTATGTCATAATTTCATCACATCCTCTTGTATGAGTGCCTCTGAATACAAATCTTATTTGTATCTTTGGGATATGTATATAAACTTATATACTTTCTTCTTATGTCAAACATAAATTAATTATACAGTGGATAAACATTAAATGACAACAGACTTCAACCTCACATTTATGCCAGAGTTCGACAATAATGATCCTTCCAAATTTTTTTCAAATACAATTTTCCAAAAGGTAAATGTAGCTGGTTTGTTGTTCTTGTCACTTCTGCTTAAAGAAAAAAATCGTGACATTTTTATTAAAATTTCTGGGATACTGTGAAATCATTTATTTTCGACAGCACAAAATTTTGTCATATTTATAAAAATGACGATTTCGTCAGCACTTAAATTCGCCGATTTCTGATTTTGAATTTTTAAAAAATGCGTCAGTCACTATCCGATTTGTGTGTAATACATATTCGCGATTAATCGCAGTTGCGAAAAATCGTGGTACGAATGCGGGAACACACTTGAGAATCACTGCAGGAGGTGGGGCCTGTTTGTCACATGCCAATTAACTAGTCTTTTGTTATCAAGGGACAGTAATGGACCCTCTTAATGTATGCCATTCACACGTTCATTAATTGTTATGATTAGCGGACAAGTGGAATCGAATAACCGTTAACGAATGTTTGTAACAACGAAGCCAATTGCCAATTAGTCTTAAAGCTGGACTGATTTAAAAAATTGTCCATGTTGTGTTAATGAAACAATGTTGTTTCCTGTTTTTTGCCCTCTAAATGAAATGAAGTATTTTTTTGCAAGCAAATCAAACTAGTCACTTTTGTTTATTTTCTTGGGTATGTGTTCTAGTTGGTATGATTTTTATTAAAATGCTGTCAATACCATTTTAAAACTGTTTGTGTTATACGAAAGAGGTTCCAATTTGTTAAGTGTTTTTTTTCAAATAAAATGCTTTTTTATTCTGATATCAACATTAAAATTATAAACTCTATGTGTGTGTTTGTTCTTAAAAAGTAAACTACCGGTATATAAATCAATAATGTCGATAATTTAAAAATAAATAAATTGATACATATAAAATAGTAATAAGTGTGGTTAAACGCAAACAATCAAACAACAAACAGCAATTAAAATATTCTTTATTAATTTGTGATAAATAAGCATGTTAATTGATCACACATCGTCATCTTTTCATTTGGTTTATTGTCTTTCATCGGCATTTGCTGTGTGATGGCTAATATGCAACACCAATGAAAAACACAATGCACCTAATGGGTAATAAAGTTATAAACAATTAGCGCTAATTCATTACCAGTCTACATAAACGAAGTCAATGCATTCGATACAGCTGTACTGCACACACGTTTTAAAGAAGTGTAACGTGTCAGTTAAGTACCTTGTGTAATCTACATCCCTTTGTGTCAAAACCAGATTAATCTTGATTACGAAACAGCAGTGAATGTGTGCATGGATTATGTTGGAATTTAATGCCTCATGTCTACGGTAAAGTTTTAAAATATTGTTCAACTTAGTGTTTGTTTTTGTTCAAACATAGAGCATGATTGATCGTTAGGATCTTAAATTCGCCGATCGGTCCACTGACGAAATTTTTGAAAATTAATGCCTGACGATTAATAATGGTTTCACAGTATTTGACTTTGTAACATTTAAAGCTAATAAATAAATTTTACTTCATTTACGTTTAAAACTAAATCGGGCAAATATTGACTATAATTTTGTCTTAGAATTTCATAAAAAACAAACAATTTTTTTAAACAAACATGCACCTGACTTCATAAATAGAATCCTGGAATGGGGCCTCTATTTGACAAGACCATGGTATTCCCATTGAACATGCGTACATCAGGCAACAAATATGCATCCATCTACACATGTAGCACTGTTCCCAATCAGGGCTCCCACTGCATGGCTCAACATTTTCTATAGCCAAATTTACCTTTTTTATGTTTTAAATCATCTTTTTTCTGGATATTTTAAGGGTGAAAATGTAGAAAATGGAAAAAAAATGTAGCCAAATGGAATTTTGTGTAGCCAAATTTTCTTATTTGTAGCCATTGGCTAATTTGGTGAATGGCAGAGTAAGCCCTGTTAATTATCAAGTAATCAACAATTAAATTAAATTTTGACTGAATTCAACATGTATAACCTATTTTCTTAAAATGGGGGGAACATGAAATTAGAATTTTATGAAAATCATCTTGCATTTGTTTGCATAAATATACATGCAAATGAAAATATTTGTTTACTGACATCTGTTTTGGGAAAGTAATGTCAGATTTTGGGGAAAATGTATTTTCTGCCATAGGAAAACAGCCTATAACAGGCAGTAATTTTTGACAAAATATCACTTCAATGAACTTTAGATCTAATGACTTTGCCTTATTTTAAGATTCCACACAATTTAATATCAAGAAATTGAATGAATCAACAGTGTAATGACACTCTTAACCCGTTTATGCCTAGCGTCTAGAAAAAAGGTCTTGACAACCAGCGAATACCCATGATGCGGCGTCTCATCAGGGTCTGCGCTGTTTGCTTAAACGAATTTCTGTAAGAAATATTCTAAATATAGAAATAAATATACTAGACATCCCTAATTTTGGAAATAAATTGATCCAATATAGAAGGATGGGAGAGTCCACTTGGCATAAATGGGTTAAGCTCTCTGCACTCTCCAGGCTGCAATGTTATCGATTTTATAGCCACTTAATTGCCTTGATTGAGATAACAGCTCTTGTTCACAGACACCAATTAAGTCTGGTAGATAACACAATGCAGCAGAACACCATAACACCACCCACCACTATACTGCCCTGAACTGATAAATCTTTACAACCTGTCCTCCTAGTATTACAAGGCATGATGTTGAATTTCAGAAATGTGCTTGCCTTTTCCCAGGCACACCACAGGACTTAAGAGCCTATTTGTAAATGGTTGCTGTTTTTATTGTCAATTTAGTGTTAGTATTCCCAAGTACATTTAAGTGTAGTTTCTATACCCTGTGTACATCTTAGTATACTTATAAGTACCCAGGGTTCATCAAAGTAGTACCCCCAAGGACAACGACCGATTGAGCATAACTACAAAAAATCTGAGCAAGAGTTATGGTCATTGTATTCCGCACTTCCTATAGCTTGAAGATTTCTATAGTGTTAGTATAAGTGTTAATTTTCAGTTGAATACCATTCATAGTTAAGATGAATATAATATTATGTTTTATTTCAATCCCTCAATACTTGTGAAATAATATTTCACACATGAAAAATTTACAAACTTACAAAGGGCAATAACTTAATGATCAGGTGAGCTAAAAAAATGACAGAGTACAATAAATCTTGACCAAAACACAAAGATGGTCTAGGCCCCTTTGTCTAAGCAAATAATGAAGAAAGGCTTCATCTTTACCATACTTCACTTATTGACCCAGGGCTTTCCTTTGACCCGAGCTCCCGTGTTTTGAAGCTTGAAAATTACAGAAGACCCTAGTTTGACTTGTGAGAAAATTACGTCATGCGTCACATTTGACCCGGGGGAATGTACCGACTTGCGTCAACAAGATCAAAAGTTGTTAAGACTCGGCGATAATTAGCTTGGGGTGGAGTATCTTTTGGTAGACGCTAACCGTTATCGCCCGTTTCCAATCATTGAAGCACAAGTCCGCCCAGTAGGCGGAGTTTGGCCCATTGAGAAATCTAGTAATGACCAATTAAAACACTGCTGGTTCGATGACGCGTGTATCAACGTTCCATTATTTATCTGAGCGTTTGTTATCAGCTGTTTGCAGAAACGACATGTATTTAACCCACCAAAATAGAATGGACTCACCCGCGTCAGTTTTAATAATATCCAATATATAATAATAACATTCATATCCAATATATAATAATAACATTCATATCCACAATAATTTGATAAATACTTCCACAATATGTCAGAATGTATTTCCAAAGCTAAATACATCCAACCCTGTTTTATTTCATGTTTGCTGCGTTCAAAGACGCGCGAAAAATATGCTGGCATATGTACTGTCTACAACGTCACATTAAGGTCGCCGTGGTGTAATGGATATGGTGTCCGCCTAGCGACCGGGAGGTCACGGGTTCGATCCCCGCTGTGGTAGCGTTCTTTCGATCTCCCATATAAACACCAAGTACTGGTTCTAGGCCCAGGAAAACGGACTCAAGAGCATTTCAAATAAGTAGGAATTACTTTCTATGCAATCGAGCTAAAATAAATAGGTTTAAACTAACCAACGTCACATTACACGCTTTGCATCAGAGTTGCTAAAAATAACCATAGAACCGGTATAATTGACATTGAGGCAAAGTGACAATTTTGGATGTTGCATATGCTAATTGATTACATTAAGACGGCAAAGAAAAACAGCGTGTTGTCGCACATCTTCGGTGAAGATGGCACATGAAACAATTAAATCCGGATTTGAGCCGTCCAGGGTTGATTTTGAGATGATTGTAAATCCGATTACCGGTAGTTAGTTTAAGGGGTTATTTATTTCTGATTTTGATGGTAAACGGCTGGCACTGACATGAGCAGTAACTGACGAAACATATTCGCTACTTAACAAAAACCATACCATTCTACGTTGCTAATGTCCGCCATCTATATACTATCTATTAGCAAAGTAAAGCACTGCAATATCATACTTTAAAACAATATGTCAACTGAATTATATATTGATTGCGTATTTGCTAGATTACTTATTACTGGCTTTCATTTTCTGCAGTCAAACAAAACATTTTATTTAATCGCAAGAGACATATATCGATGTGTTTTCGGACAGTCGTTTTCGGTACGGTATGGGTCGTCGATTTTAATTCATTTTCAACGATCTTTATAACATTTTTATAGAATGATGAATACACATGCAGTGTTACGGATGGTTTGATTGATAAAATTTTGCATTGTACTCACAAGAAGTTGCACATAGAAAGAAAATAACAATAAGCTAGGGCTCGAGGGGCTCTGTCCTCTATTCCCCATCATCCTACGGTCTCTGAATCTCTGATTAATTTTCCGGATTTCGAATTTGGGACAATTGACACCCCTGATATATAATATATATTATGTCACTACCAGTGCGAGTGTTTTTTTTTTCGTATTGATATTTCACTATGCTCATAATGTTGGTCACAATGTATGTTTACATTGTGTCTTTTATTGACTGGAATATAAGAACTAAATGTTTAGATATTTGTTAATTTGTTGCTTTTTATATATTATATCTAAGTAATTTGCTTAAAGTACAAAAGATCATTGACTCTCCTGTGTTATTATTATGACTCATACAAATTTGATTTGACTCTTGAAAATTTGGTCCCAAGAGTCATTGACTCTTGAGATTTTAGGTCTAAGGAAAGCCCTGTGACCTATGGCTAAGGTGAAATTGCCTCCCAGTTTTGTATTCATGTAAGTACTGCTTTCAAAACAATGAGGGGGGGGGGGGGTCATCCAAATTCAAAAGAAGAGTTTTCTAATAATTAGCTTAATTAATTAGCAGATAAACCTAACAAAGTGAAGAAGTACTGGCTTTAAACGAAAATAAATAATTTATATTTTATTTCGTTTCTGATTTGCTCAGGACTGTTATGCATACAAAATGTCCAAAAATTACCACCAAGCCCGCAAAACTTCCAAAATCAGATGCATGGAAATTCATACTTGTTCACAGGTTCATGCAAGCCCACTGGCATTAAGAGTCAATGTTACTCACGCAACAATAATGACAAATCAGAAAGCGTTTATGTATAAGAATAAATACAAAGATTAAATACCTTTTTTCTGAACATTTATCCTGAGTGCTGGTTTAGCCGTATTTAAGGCCAGGTGGAAATTGTCATCATTGTTGATGGGGAGAAGATCTCCGTGAATGTCAGTATATGTTATTATAAATGGAATGTCAACCAGGAAATGCAAGCGCTCAACAATACCATGAAATTCATCAAATTTATGTTGTTTTCCTCTATCCACAGAAAATCTTCTGAATTCTGCATCAAACTGAAATGACAAGAAAGATAAGAATAAACACATACATAAAACGGTATGCAAGTGTGGCAATGCAAATAACTTAAAATTATTAAGTAGAGAAAAACTGCTCAAAATCCACATGTTCATTTATGAAGTGATTTTGAACTGATTGAATTAAAGGAACTTTAGCAACTAGGTTTAATAGTACCAAATCAGAGCTTAACCTAAGTTCAAATTTCAGGAAGAAGTGACTCTCCCTCCGCTGAAATTAAGGAGAAGTGAGACCATGTAAAGTAGAAGTGGTTTCTGTTCAGTATTCAATCAACACATCACTTGTTTTATACCATTCATGATCCTATGCCCAACATCATTAATCAGAAACAACTCACATTTGACAGTTTTAGCGAAAACATTCACAACTATATTGTTGTGTTATTGATGTATTTATATAAGTTTAATGATTATATTTAATAAATGTACGTTTCAATATATTTTATTTCAATAATATGCTGTATACTGTACAGCTTGAAAAACACAATAAAGCTGAATATGAATATGAATCTGATTATACTCAGATCAACTAACAAAAAAAGCAATGTGTTTGTGAAACACTATGTCACCATATATTTGACCTTTGACCTTGAAGGATGACCTTGACCTTTCACCACTCAAAATGTGCAGCTCCATGAGATACACATGCATGCCAAATATCAAGTTGCTGTCTTCAATATTGCAAGTGTACATTAAATGAGCGATTTTGACCCATATATTTGACCTTTGACCTTGAAGGATGACCTTGACCTTTCACCACTCAAAATGTGCAGTTCCATGAGATACACATGCATGCCAATGATCAAGTTGCTATCTTCAATAGTGTAAAAGTTATGGTCTATGTTTAAGTTTTCGGACGGACGAACAGACTGAAAGACCGACATATGGACTGACGGACTTTTCAACTGCTATATGCCAACCTTCCGGGGCATAATTAGTTATTAGTGCACGTGTAGGGCTTATATGAAGTCTGCATTTTTATTTACTAAAATAGTAAGTTCTGATTGTTTTAAAGCCAGGGACTACCCTAGGCCTTAAAAATAGGGAGAAGTGACTTCTCCTTTTTTCTGAAACAGGGAGAAGTTTTGAAAATCAGGGAGACGTTTGTGCGAACAATAACAAAAACAAAACATGTTCATTTCACAAATTTTATTATTTCTATCATTAAACTATGTTTAATTGTAAAAACAATAAATTGTCATTAAAATCTACTTCATTATAACACATTTAAGTCATTTAACACATTGAAGGAATTTAAGATATGTACCGGTAGCACTGTTTCTTCACATATTTATCGTCATTATATTTTCATCATCCCTATGATTGCTTATGTAACAAAAGACAATCTTAATACATGGAACATCTAGTATATCAATTACTGTTTATCCGAATACTACACTACACCATCCATGATTTTTGCCGCGATTCTCGAATCACCGCAATCGATGCAACGTGACAAATTGCGGTGATACCGAGCGACAAGAAAATTTGGGTGATGTCTCGGCGACTCCACGGTGACCGTCGCGCTATGTATCTCGCTGTTACGCAATCAGCGCGAATCACCGCGAACCGCCGTGGTTCACCTTTTAAAGCGATTTACGTTGAGGGTTACACTACATTACATGTACATGTAACATATATGTATACATTTACATTATACATTGCAATAATAAAGCTTTGTTGTTGTTATTGTATGCAATGGGCATATTAGCTAAAATACTCCCGTTCCGACATGAACTTGATGAAGTAATGTCGCAAGATTTAACGGCTCAAAATTAATATAACAGCGTAGAATGATCATGCAATAATTATTGAACATAACATGTAAACATTATTTAACTAATTGCATTAGCAGAATGTTTATTAAAACTTACAATCAATAATATTCCATGCCCAATACACTACATGTACCACTGTTCAAATTCCATATTGTTGCCATATACATGATGCAGCATAGCACTGTTTAAATGAAAGTTGCATAGTGTTTCGTCATTTGTTTGTTATAAATACATGTACCTAATGTTTCTCTAAACATGGTATTTGATTTAGAAGAAACTAATTATTTGGTAATTTACATTTATGATATAAGTTTTCCATTTAAACTTGATCTACCGTGTGTGTTTATTGACGTTATAAATTTTGTTAATACTTATTTTTGCATTTCATTAAGAATTATAACGTGTAGCCCTTTTGTTAACACTGTTTAGCAAATATTCACGCCTCTGCGTTACGCAGTTAGTATAAAAAAATCAATACTTGCACGCTAGTATACC